>NW_021680783.1:292126-356208 GCF_001412515.2 Diachasma alloeum | reverse complement strand
CCGCCTAACCTCCTTTAGGCATCTAAAAAAATTCTAAGGAATTAGAATTAGAGAGAAAAAATTTCCGCTTCACCCAGCCGGGAATCGAACCCGGGTCTCCCAGATACGCGCCGGGCACTCTTACCGACTAAGCTACCGGGAACCACAGAAATTCACTCTCAAATTCACCTCAAACACCGCCTAACCTCCTTTAGGAAAAAATTCAAGAAAAATTGTAGTTTATTGATGAATCATGGCCTTCAATTTACATCATACAAAAACAAATCGAAAAAATCGAAGTTTTCACCCATGTCGGTGGTCGAGTGGATTAGACGCAAGTCTAGTGTGCGAAAGGTTGTGAGTTCGATTCCCCGTGGAACCGAATTTTTCAACGGAAGGCTCTGGCGAGCGGGAGGTTGCTAATAGAGGAACCGCCTGTACCGGCATGGGTTTTCTGTGGTTTTCCCATGCTACTTCTATGTTCTATAGAAGTGCGAGTGCGGTACAGTGTAGAATCCACAGCCGCATGCATAGGGTTGGATAGAGTGCCGAATGGGACCCGAAAAAAGAACTCCGAGGCCGTAAAAAAAAAAAAAATCGAAGTTTTAGAATTTTCGAAAAAGCTCATATTTTTTTTCTCACTATATTATGTACATCCTAGCCAAAATTCAAGTCAGTCCATTAAAAATGGACGAGGTTTTTTAGATAGTTGGGAGGAGGGAAAACTACTAAGGATTGTCAGAATCGTTCTATACGCCATGTAGGACGAATGATTTTTTTTCATTTCTTTAGGTTTGTTTGTTATAACTTGCGCTTCAATCATCTAATACCAATTTCACAACCATGAAATTTTATTTTTCACTTTTATTAGTCTCACGAGAAGACCGTTTTTTCTTCAAGGTCAGAATGTATGAACTAACAAACTTGAGTGAAAATTATTGAAAAACGTAAATTGTATCTAATACATTACAATTTTTCTAGGGGAGACCGGGGCAAAGTGGAACGGTGGGATAAAGTGGAACGGCGGGGCAAAGTGGAACGCGGGGCAAAGTGGAACGGTAGCAAAAATGAATTTAGAGCGAAATTTGGACTTTTTTTCAACTTTATTAGTCGAAAAAAGATGAAGGGTCAAACGTTCCTGCGGGTCAAACAGTGGTGTATATCCCCTTAAGCCAGGGTGAAACTTCGAACCCAGGTGGAATTTGCAAGTCCTCGGTTGATACGTGTATAGATCTGTATAGATTAATTAAGGGATATTTAAAAAAGAACTAAAATTTTGGGCATAGCCCATTTTGCCCCATACGCCGAGGTAGAACATAGTTTTTCAGGTATGTGGCTTCAAAATGCTCCTCGTACCACAATTGTCATTCGAGATACAAAAACGGTTATTACAAAAATTTGGCTATTTCCCTTAGATTCTGAAATATTCCTCAAAAATCCAGGTGAAGGACAAGTCAACTTAACGATGTCCAAGTGCTTTGGCTATTTTTTGTTCGGCTTCCCTACTTTTGTCGTCGAATATCAGAGCTTTCATTTTAGTTCCATTTGACCCTAAGTTTCTGGACATTTTGCAATGATATTATTATTTAAAATGTGAAGGTCTGAATTTGAATCTCGATATTGAACCGTCAGAAAATATTTTAAAAATGTGAAAAAATATTAGAAAGTTTAAACGCGGCTGTGTGGCGCACTTGGTAGCAGCATGAGGAGTACCGGGCCAACCGTCGTACGCGACATATGCGCTAACGACAGATCTCATTCCTAGTACCCAAAAAATTGATAAAAAACCCAGTTTTAATCATAAATATTGTTTAACATCGATTATTATAATAAACTCCCCCAAAATATTGTGAGTGCCGACATGCCGGCCTCACAAATCCCAAAGAGCATGACTGGCAAAGATGCCACAAAGCGTAAAAGCGATGATCGAAATCTCAAACCCCCCAAGAGAGTCCAAAGAAATAATCCACAATCACAGAAAGCACGTAGCATCACCTCACAATCACTTGAAAGCAGCTACAAGAAGCTAATGAAAGACTACGGTCCTAGAGTACAAGTCAAGACCCACGTGCCTAACCTCAAAAATGCTAAGTCGAGTAAAAAGACAGCACAAGATGCCGATGGCTATACTAGCCCTAAGAAAACACTGAGCCAGGTAGCAGCCAATGCCCTAGCCGACAAATCACAAGAGATTCCACTGAATAACTCCTACTCAAGCCTTGAAGACTTAACCAAAGCAGACGACAACATGGAGCTGGAAGCAGAGGCAACTCAAAGCCAAAACGGTTCTAAACCAGTAAGCCCCACACCAGTGATTCAGCAGAAACTCATCAAGAAGGCGAATCCTCCTCATACTCATCCTCTTTCAAACTGGAAATAATTCTGCTAGGATCGATAAAATTATGGAGATCCTAGGCATTCAGATCACACAATCCTCCTCATTTTCATTACAGGAGAGTGCACCATCACTGCCACTGATGATCGTAAACTGTTGAAGTGTCCTAATTGTGAACAAACTGGACACCCAGCCAACTACAGAGGTTGTCCGTTCTTCAAGCACTCAATGCAGAAACTCAAGGAGCTAAAAGACCTGAAACAAACCAAAATACATGAAAAAATTACCAGAGCCTCCAGAACTGTGAACCCCAACGAGTCATTCGCCGGAGCCACCAGCAATCAACACCAGAGACTCCACTCCCCCCAAGGACCAGGAGTTCCCCCCCCCCAAGTTACAGTGCCCACCCCATGAATCAACCCAGTGAACCCAATCCCCATCACAGCGGATCAGCACCTAGCTGGGCTGCAATTAACGTCAACTCCATCATAACCCAGAAACGTAGATACCAACTCCTGGAGTTCATCTCTAAAAATGATGTAGACATTGGTCTGCTATTCGAAACAAAACTTCGCTCTGCGCACAAGATTTCATTCAACGATCATGATTTCATCAGATCTGACCGAAAAAATGCAGTACGTGCAGAAGGTGCAGCCATCGTCATCAGGAAAAACCTGGATTATAAGATAATTAACTATCCTAGTTCAGAAAACAACACCACCATAGAATACGGCATAGTGAAACTCACCACCAAAGATGAAAAAAATCTTTTCATTATCAGGCTATATGTCACCAACAGCACCACAACCAAAGCTGATTTTACTAGCGAGCTCGAACACCTTTTCAAATCCCTCAAACTGGACAACGCAAACAATT
The DNA here is from genome assembly GCF_001412515.2 of Diachasma alloeum. Lineage (NCBI taxonomy): Eukaryota > Metazoa > Arthropoda > Insecta > Hymenoptera > Braconidae > Diachasma > Diachasma alloeum. The sequence continues at coordinate 353,018 of NW_021680783.1, read as the reverse complement.
TGTACATCATCAGGGGGGGGGGGATTTCAACGCTCGCCATACAGACTGGGGAGACCGGAGGAATGATCAACGAGGTAAATATCTGATGGAATGGGACAACAACAGTTCCTTCAAATACCAAACCCAGATTTACTCTGGTGACAAGCCCACTTTTATTCGTGCAGAGACATACCCAGGCCACTGCATTGCTGACAGATTAAACATCACCTCTCATCACAACAACAGAATACCCACACAAGTTTATCACAGTGACCACAGAGGACTATCAATCCAGATCCTTGACAACTCATCCTCCATGAACCCCAAGAATCCAGCACCCCGCAGATTCAACTTCAAAGCCACAGACTGGAACCAATTCGCCGCAACACTGAAAGCCAACTACAATGTCTCAGTTCCCACTAACAGGAACTTAAACATCGAAGAAATTGATTCAACCCTGAGTAAAATATCGGATCAGATCATCACAACCATTAATAGCACTGTCCCCAGGGCCAGCAGCTCTGACAGCGTCAAGAAATACCTAACAAGACGAATTATTCGCCTACAAAAGGCAAAATCTTCAATGCTGACCCAGTACCACAGATGTTTCGACAGTGATTGTAGGTGCAAAATACAAAATACCCGAAGCGTAAAAAAACTACTTACAGATCTGAGACTCGCCATACAACATGAATTTGATAAATTCGTGGAGAGATACTGGAAGAACCTTTATCGAAAGATAGACTTCCGTAAATCCCACGAATTTATGCCTGCCATAAATAAAATATTCCGGCCAAAACCCAGAGAAACACTCCCTGATATCCACGTCAAGGACACAGAAGTTCACATTCTACAGAGAAGCCAATACAACGAGGACAACGCACAGAAGATTGGAGATGAAGTGATTGTCTCTTACCCAAGCGACAAACTTAACGTCATTGGGGCATATTACGAGACGATCAACTCCCCCAGACACCTGAACAATGGCACGAGACTACGTGAGATCATCGACATCAAAACTCAGCAGTTCAAGACTGGCTTTGATGAAGCTCGAGCTAATGGAGATACCATCACCGTATTCTCTGATAATAACCATGCCTCTTTTCCATCCACCGAAGAATGCTCATACTTCACGAGCCCTCTTAAGCTAGCAGGTATCATCAAGAGAGTCCCCAACAAGACCTCCAGTGGAATTGATGGTATTCCCAATGTCGTCCTGAAGAACCTACTAGAGGAAGTGATCGCTGATTATGCCACTGTATTCAATAATGCTATCAACCATCACTACTTTCCTGAGTGCTGAAAAACTGCAAAAGTTCTGCCCATCCTCAAGAAAGGCAAACCTCCGAACGCCCCCTCGAGCTACAGACCCATCAGCCTCACTATTACTATAAGCAAGGTGTATGAAGCTGTTGTGACCAACGCAATCGTCAAGCACTGTAACGAGAAGGACGTGATCCCGGGCAACCAATTCGGATTTCGCTTTCGGCACTCAACAACTCATGCTATCAACAAATTCCTCTCCGATGCCAACCAGGAGCTCCAAGCAGGGAACATGATCGGTGCCACACTGATCGATCTTGAAAAAGCATTCGATTCGATGTGGCTCGATGGACTTCTTTATAAACTCCTGAAGAAGGAATTCCCCGATCACCTGATCAGGCTGATCTGGGATATGATCAGAGAAAAACAATTCTGCACCTGTGAGAACGCCGCCACATCGTCAATTGACTTCAGCATTGCTGAGGGATTGCAGCAGGGCACTGTGAATTCACCAGTGCTCTTCTCAATATTCACAGCCGACATCCTCTCGGCCTTTGGTATGAACTCAGGAAGTGACGCAAGATCAATTGCTTACGCGGATGACCTCATTGTGTACATCACTGGTAAACGAGCACCCAAGATCCCGGATGAGCTACAGATCCTCGTTAACAAGGTTAACAATTTGTACGCCACCTGGAACTTAAGACTGAACCCCACCAAATGTGAAACAATCCTGATCAGACGCCCATACCGATTGATCGGTGGCAGCGGAAGAAAAGGCATCAAAGACTTCAGCATCTCTACCCACCACCTGGAAACCAGAGAGAAAATAGATATCCCGACCTGTCAATCAGTCAGGTACCTTGGCATGATCCTAGACTGCCGCATCAGATGCGCGATTCACCCCGGTACCCAGTTGACCAAGGCGAGGAACAGATGTCGGAGCCTGGAGAGACTTTTCCACAACTCCCACATCAACAAACGAGCTAAAGTAATCTGTTACCTCATCTTGGTAAGGCCCCTGCTCACCTATGCAGCCCCAGTCTGGTGGAACACTGGTGTTGCACAAATGGAGAAAATCCGAAGATTCGAACGCCAATGTCTCCGAGCAGCACTGAAGCTCTACAGAACTCAGGAATCAGACTATCTCCTCAGCGTGAGCAATAAGTCTCTCTACAATGAAGCTGAGATCCCTAGGATCGACAATTTCATAATAGAACTGACGAGAAATTATAATCAAGGCCTAGGGGGAATCAAGAATCAAACGATAGAATCGTTGGTCAATGTTGATCCTACTTATGTGAGCCAAGCAGCGGCTACGGGATACTTCCTTCCCCAGTCGTTCACATATTTTGATCGCCTTGGCAACACCCAAGATGCTAACAACATCCCCACGATCTACCACCGAAGCAGACACAAAACTAATAAAGCTCTGCCGCTGAATTCTGATGAACTTGGTAGAACCAAGTACTCTACTGCCATACCTGAGATTGACCTGGCGGTCAATCTGGAATTTTAACAGAGTTTCTGATAAATACCGGTAGCTTGATCACACCGCAGTTCACGCCGAGTCCCTCACGACGAGAAGGGACTCCACCAACACTTAAGTCCATGAAACTCTACCACTGTATATATGTACATATTTGTATGGATGTTAATAGTAGTTAAATTATTTTATTTAATTGGTGTTTGTTATTCGTTATTTATTTATTAAAGACCCAACAGCCGAGGCCAATTATAGGGTAAAAAAATAATACAATATCATATCATACAAAATTTACAAATATATACATAATCTATAATACACAAAAATACACGATGGTGGAAGGTGGCATAGTAACAAGATTATTATCAGACAAGGTTTCAACTTTCGTGATGTCATAGGTTCACATCCTCTTCGATTTTATAAATGCATACATCTTATCAATTATATCAGTCAGTGGTGATAAAACAAGGTCAACAGAATAATCACTCGCTTCCCAAAACTCATTCACAGCATTGCATGCCTGATGCAGCGGAGATACGATTTTCGACCTGGTGTCTGGCAAATAAAAAATTGTTTTTAACCTAGAGTTCCGTGGCGGTGTTATTATCTCTATAAATATTAACTATTAAGTTCAACATACAGTTAATTCATCTACGAATTTTGGGAACGAGATTCCACTTTTTCTTTTTTTTTTTACTCAGAACGCTGATTGGGTTTTTTACATAAACTCTTTTTTTTACCAATCTCTATCACACCAAGAACATGTTAAGACCGCTTACTTTATTCAATCTCTCGGTCTACAATCACGATACCTGTCATACCAGAACAATATTTATTTTGTGTTTACTTTTAGGCGTTTAAGACTCGTCTCCCAAGACATTTTCGCCAGTATCAATTAATTGTTAGACCTAAGGATGGATTTTTTTACATAAATTTGTTTGTATCGAACATAAGAACCTGTAAATAAGAGTAATAAACAAATTTTGTTACAAAAAAAAAGTAGCAGCATGAGATTCACAACCTCAAGCTCCCAGGTTCGAGCCCCGGCTGGGCCAAAATTCCACACCAATTTTTCATCACAAATTTCCACATAATATTCATCTGAAAATTTAACACAATTTTCAACCCGAATATTCCACAGATTTTCCAAGTGAAAAAACCCACTCCACATTCAACATTCCCTGGCTGAAGGCTCTCCGGCGATAGCTGCGTTGATAAGTTAACCCTTGTAACGAAAAACTGCTTCTTCGAGAATTCATTTGTGCACGGAACTCGATTGAGAAATATCTGCGGCATTCATCATTCGTGCACCATATTCAATTTCTAAATTCCCGGGCTTCCCTTCTTGGTGCGTGTGGTTGTATTGCACTGCTACCAACTCCGTAACAAAAAAATGATAGTAGTTGATGTGAAATGCGAGAATGCACATGTGAACCCGTTGCTAAGCGCGTATTTTTTTAAATATTGCTTCGAATAAAAAATTTTTTACATCAATGAGAAGCTTGTGGCCAGTTTATATAATGTAACTAAGAGTATTTTTCATGTAGCTCGTCACGTTTGTATTTTATTTAATGCATATGATTCGGCGGTAGTGGAGGGGGTAGTTGTTTCGTATACAGATACACGGCAGCGATCGGCCTGATATTTTGTACAATCGGAGTGTAAACTTTTCTTGGCCGATACGCTGCCGCGTATCTCGATAATATTTCTCTTTGTGTATTTAAAAAGTTTTTCTAACGAGTAGATTCTCCATTAGTTTTTGAGTAAAATTACTTTCTTACGTCTTTATCATCATATAAAATATTATCATTAAAGAAAATCGAAGTAATTTTTCCATTAACTTATCCATGGTTGGACGTACACCATAAACTGATTTTGACAAGTGTTAACAGTTCATTTCCAAATAAAGTTATTATTATGAAATTCCCAGAAATTTTCAAGAAAAAAATAGTACTCTATTGAGAAAAAAAAACATTTTTTCTCATTTTTTCAATTTTGTATCAAGTTTTTCGATCTTTCCATTGCTGCAAACATTTTGAAAGCTTCAAATCAGTAGCGAAGCAGTAAACCGAGTAAAGTCGATTTTGACTATTGGCTAGTCTTTGACGAATATCTCGGAATCTAAAAGAGGTAGAAAAACTTTTTTCTTAACCTTTTTTGTAGAGACTGACCTACTGAAATTGGGTCATTCTAAGGACTATATTCTGAAACTAATCCCAAATCCAGATTTTTAAAATTTTGAACAGTTTTCAAGTTACCCCATCATACCCCGGGGCCCCTATAAATTATTGAAATTCATTTTAGGCCACGTATATGTCACAATTACCGTTTTTCTCCCTCGAGAAAATGAGTGAATCACTCCCGAAATTCCGTAGATTGTAGAAGTTTCAGCATTCTAGCCCGCCACAAACATCCGAAGGATATCCCCTTCTCCAAAACTTATGAGATCTAAATCAGGTAAAACGGTTGTGGGAATCACAATAGTTCGAAGTTCACCTGAGATTATGATGCCTGGAATGTAGCATGAATCGTTGCAATTGTTGTGGTTGCTAGGATTCCAGACATTTCCATGATCGTCACAACACCATGAATTGCGTGGGTGGTAATGGTTGCATAAATTGAGAACCCCCTAAAAGGTTCCATAGATGTACATTACCGGTTTTGTAGAGGCTGGAAGATTTGCTGGGTTTACAGCGGTGGAAGATTAGTAAATGATAGCGAGGAGAAACGTAAACGAGGAAGGAACAGAGGAAAAAAAGGAGAATGAACAAACAGTCGTGAAAAAGTTGGTGAAAAAAATATCTCTGGGATACGCTGGGACAACAAGGCGTTGTGTGACAAGGGACGTTTTCCTATAATTTCTGCGAGAATTTTTTAGCAAACCCGCACCACGTTGAAGCGGTACAATATAAGTGGAAACATTGGATCTTTTTTTTAGAGTTGTGCCGTGAGAATGTATTTTGCACGTGCTTGACGTTTCAGTAATGATGAAAAATTAATTATGGTTGAGGGACGATCATACATTGTTCTTTATGATCCTCTTCTGGGTAAATTTTCTGCATAATAAAATAGTACATTTCGAAGAAAACTCACAGTACTTAGAGAATAATTGATAGGACGATCTTTTTGGGGTCTGAAATAGTGAATAGGAGAAACTAATAACTCGAATTTGAATGCTTCCAGTTCCTCTTCCCCTGGTTAAACCAGATTGATTCTGTACTGCCTTTTAGCGTTTGAAAGCTGCTTATGAAAGACAATTGATCTCCTCTTCAGACCTGTGTCCTGAGAGTATATTTTACATGTGCTGAACGTTGAAGGCATGATGAAAAATTAATAATTCTTGAGGTATGATCATACATTTTTTGTTATCATCCTCTTCTGCATAAAGTTTCTGTATAATGAAATTGTACACATCGAGGGAAACTCGCAGTATTTAGAGACCAAAGAATAGGGTGGAGATCCGTTTGGTGCGTGAAATAGTAAATAATAAATGCTGATAACTCGAATTTTAATGTTTCCAGTTCCTCTTCCTCTGGTTAAATCAGATTGATTCTGTACTGATTTTTAGCGCTTGAAAGTTGCTTATGAAAGTGCTATTTATGAAAGACAGTGGATCTCCTCTTTAGATCTGTGCCCTGAGAATTTATTTTCCATATGTTGAACGTTGAAGTCATGATGAAAAATTAATAATTGTTGAGGTATGATCGTACATTTTTTGTTATTGCCCTCTTCTGCGTAAAGTTTCTGGATAATTAAATGGTACACATCGAGGGAAATCCGTAGTATTTAGAGACTAAATAATAGGGTGGAGATCTGTTTGGTGCGTGAAATAGTGAATAATAAATGCTGAAAACTCGAATTTTAATGTTTCCAGTCCCTCTTTCTCTGAATAAACCAAATTGATTCTGTACTGCTTTTAAGCGTTTGAAAGCTACTTATGTAAGTGCCTCTACAGCTCTTCCATGTTCATAATAATATAAGTGGAAATAGTGGATCTCCTCTTCAAAACTATGTTGTGAGAATGTATTTAGCAAGTGCTGAACGTTGAAGTCATGATGAAAAATAAATCATGGTTGAGATATGATCATACATTTTTCATTATCATCCTCTTCTGCGTAAAGTTTGTGGATAATAAAATGAGTACACTTCAGGGGAAACTCATAGCATTTAGAGATCAATTAATAGGAAGTAGATCTTTTTGGTATGTGAAATAGTAAATAGTAGATGCTGACAACTACAATTTCAATGTTTCCAGTCCCTCTTCCTGTGATCAAACCAGATTGATTCTGTACTGCTTTTAAGCGTTTGAAACCTATTTATAAAAATGTCTTTCCAGCTCTTCGGTGTTCATTTATATTTCCACTGAGCAAGGAATTATACTAATCATAAAGGTAGAACTCGTAAATGTAGAACAATGTTCTCCCTTCGCTAGGGTAAGCTGATATTTTTCATTCAATTTGTGCAACTTTTTCTCGTTCCCGATTGCATAAAAGAAAATTGTAGAAATGTAGATTTCTCCATTTTTATTTCGTCTCCGAGCTGAGAAGAAACTTGGAGATCCCCCTCAGCCAATTTACAACCGTAAAAATGAGCACAACTGAAAGAAACAATTCTCGGTGGAATTAATTTCACCCAGCAGCCATTATCCAAGTATTCCCATTCTGGTAAACCAGTTGCAATGTAATGCCAAATTTACATACTAATGAGGAAATAGTGGCCCGCTGTGGAAACTTTGCATTTTACATCAGTATCCGTCTTAAAAATACATGTCCTTCACCCACTCACTGCCACAATTGAATCTTTGGTGTATCAAATGTTGGAAAAAAATGTGGAATTAATCGAGCCCTTGCATTGCTCTGAAATTTGTAATGGAAGTTGTTTCACAACGAATAAATTCGGCAACTACCTCAAATCGCTTTTTCGGGCTACCCATTCAACAAAGACTTATCTCCACTTGCCACCTCAGGGTACCCCCAGAGGATCGATAGGTGAAACCTCCACCATAATTTTCCCAGCAAGGAGACAGTACCTATTTCTCCGTGAGAAATGGAGCTGATATGTACTAGGTTTCTGGTTGAGAGATGCATTGTACTGTCTATTGTTTACACCACTCAACTGATTGGAGGTTAATTTGATGACAAAGGGGAGGACGTCCACGCAGGAAAAAATGTGTCTCAAGTTGAGGTTCTTTGTCTCCTTTTTTAAGACGTCTGTCCTGAAATTTAAGACGGTAAAACACTCATTCTACGTATTTTACATGTCTAACTCGAAGATCGTTTTTCCAAATTTATGATGCCTCATTGGTTATGCAAGTACTCCATTTATTTTTCTCTCATAGTCGACATATAAGTGGAAACATTGGTACTCTTTTTTAGAACTGTGTCGTAAGAATGTATTTTGCATGTGCTGTTCAAAAACAGAAGAATAATCGCTTATGTCAATTATTGCATGCATGTATGTGTATTGTCAAGGTCAAATGTACTTTACTATAATGATTTTGAGTCATGGGATATTGGAAATCAGTATACAATACTAATTGTCAAATCGCGACGGTTCAATTTTGATTAAATCTTCCTCAAGCTCTTGACAACACTAGCATCTGGTCCTATTAATAGTAAACATTTTCCCGTAGGAAGACAAATCCATAATAGTATATTATGTCGCGCCGTGCAATAAGTCGAGTTTATCGCACGCTGCGCTTCGCGCAGCTTGCTCAAAACTCGACTTCTGCACGACTCGACATAAAATATTATAGAGCACTCGGTAATAAATTTCGTTTTCAACGAATGTGTGCACAGACCTCGCCTTCGGCTCGGCCTGTAAACTACACATTCGTTGAAAACGAAATTTGTGCCCTTGTACTCTAATGTACTAATTGTGTCATAAGGACGGTAAGCGGAGGTTCGTGAGGTGTGTGAAGTTTGCAGCACGAGGCATCGGTAAGTCAGAGACGAGACTCGCCGAAGGCTTCAGGGGGGGTGGGTGGAGCCCCCCCCCGCACTGAAGGAAAACCAAATGACAAAAGAAAAAAAATCAAATGAACATTTTAAAATTGCTTTCAATAAAAATAGCAATAATAATACATAAATTTCCTAAAGTTACATGAAATTATAAGATTTTGTGGATAAAGAGTAATACTTGATGGTTTCGATTTTTTTATATATTTTTCAGAGGAAATCATTACATGAACACGTCAACAATTTTGAAATTGTCATTTGCAATCATATGTCTTAGTTTATGAACAAAATTTTCCATCTTTCGAGGTTTTTTTTTTAAATTTTATACTCAAATTAGGTTATTCTTTTTGGTAAAAATTTTCACGTACGGATGATGCAATCATTTTGCAATCGCGTTTACAACCTCTACTGCTGTCATGGATCGCTGTCACTGTCGCCCTTCATGGAAAGCATCGTGCATCCAAGCGACGGCCATATTGGCCATATCGACCCACTTCATGTTGCACTTCGTGTTGCAAAAGAATGTGGGTTACCCATCTAGTAACTGTATAACTTTACAGTCCAAGGAGTGTTAACTCTTATTTACTATACCTGATCCTCGCTTTACTGTGCCGGCCGGTTAAACGCCATTTACCCCCTTTGAACACAGCCACCGTAAGTGCCACTTATCGGGCGGCAGTGACGAAAAATATATAGATGTCAATTCTTATACACAATATGCCTGACAGCCGCCTACCGCTACACATCACACAACAAAACAAGCACAGTATTACTTTACTATATACTACTGTGCTTTTATTGTGATCCAAGTCGTGGATGTATTTCTTGGTTATCCTTAGGGAGTGTTTGACCACAGGACATAAATAAACGCTTTATAATAATAATAATAATAATAATAACGTTGAGATTACGATGAAAAATTTATTATGGTCAAGGGATGATCATAGATTGTTCTTTATGATTCCCTTCTGCATAAATTTTCTGTATGATAAACTCATAGTATTGAGAGAATAATTAATAGGAAGAAGGTCTTTTCGGCATCTGAAATAGTGAATAGTAGATGCTGACAACTTGATTTTTAATGTTTCCGGTCCCTCTTCCACTGACTAAACCAGATTAATTCTGTACGGCTTTTAGGCTACTTTTGATAGCTGTGAAAGCACTTTTGAAAGCTATGGAAATAGCAATGAAAGCATTGGTTATGTAAGTACTCCATTAATTTTTCTCTAATAGTCGGCTGTGTTCCATGGAAAGAGCCGATCATTTTTGTACTGATAATTGCCGTTTTGCTAAAAAAATAGTGGTATCTTCGAATCTAAAGGAGGTAGCGAAATTTTCGTCAAGACCTTGCGATACATCTCACAATTCGCAAGCTTTAAAATACCAATTGAACTTGTAAAACTCTTTATAGACAAATGTAGATGCTCACACGTCCCTAGGCGCCAGTCTGTTTTATTATACTATGTGAAAAATAGATAAAATCAGGATGACCTTGACATCTACTTGAATTGTACCCAATGAAATTTATCCGTATCTTATCAGTAAGAGGAAGGAAGGAGGATAGTCCCTCTTCGAATTTCTGAACTTCAAAAATATTCCAAATAGTCCAAAATAACCACAAACACTCAGAAATGCCCACAGAATGAAACACAATAGAACAGTGTTAGATGATGATATTGCTATTTCTTTAAATAATCTGGAGTTGTAAATTCCAGAGGTCTGAACTCTCAGACACAATATCAAAACTAACTGCTACACGCCGAATAGGTTCTTTGTGTAGCTAGTTCAAGAGAGGAGGATGTGTGATTTTAAAAATTGTGTGGAATGGATGTGAGGTTGTGACAGGTGTATTGGGAGACTTTGGAAAAAATCGGATATACACTGCACTTGATTTCACTGTTTTTCCGTTTATTTTAAATAACACACTGAATGGAATTTTGTACAAGTTTGGGAATGACGCGAGAATTTCGATTAGAAGTTTACGCCGCGATATTTGAGGTGGTACCTTGAGGGTGTTTGGATTAAGACTAAATTTTAGAGAGAAAATTTCTGAGGAGTTTTAAAATAGAAAAGAAGGGATGAAAATCGCTTGAGGAGAAATGGGTCAGAGGAAGGGGAAATGGATCAGAGGATTTGCCAAATGATTGGTCGGGAAAGATGCGAAAGTGAGTTGGAGAGGGAAAGGTTAGGCGCGCGTTGGGCCCTTTCCCTAATTACGAGAGGGCTCCGAGGACGGTACTTTATTGGGGAGATTAGCACTGGAGAATGGAGAATTTTGTAGTGCGCCAATAAAAACGATTTTGAAAAACACTGAGTTAAAATGACGGGATTAGGATGGTCTCGACACGGCAAAATAAAAGAAATGAAAATGTGCAAGGGATTATTGTAATAAAGTGATTCTACTTTAAAAGATAAATATTTCGAATTTCCAGCAGAGATATTTGAGAATTGTTCGGAATGATTTTATGCTTTTATAGTGGGTAAGAATTTTAAATGGGTAAATGGGGAAAATACCTGGGGGAAAATACCCAGGGGAAAAAACCCGGGGGAAAACCCAAGTAACGACAGGAAAAATTAATTAAAATCTTAAATTAATTTTGATGCGATTCGTTGTTAATTTTGCGTGCTTGACACGCAACAAACAGAACACAACAGAATTTACAGGGTGTCCCATAGCATGTGACCAAAGTAAATTGCAAATTACTTGGATACAGTAAAATGTAAATAATTGTTCTTTTTTTATTGTACAAGGAACATTCGGCAAATTACAATACAATTCCTTCCAAGTGTCCGCCATCACTTGTACTACAGAACTCTATCCTGCGTTCGAAACTGGTATATATGCGCTGTATTGTGTTTTTATCAACAGCTCGGATAGCATCCCTAATTGCGTCTTGCAGCTCTCCCATCGTCGTCGGATGCTTCTCATAGCACTTGTCCTTGAGAAAACCCCATAGGCAAAAATCGCAGGCATTTACTTCCGGACTGTAAGGCGGTCATTCCATGCTCCCATGGGCATACTTAGGGTAACCTAAGCCTAACACACGAGTGCCGTAACCGGAAAAAAGTACTTCAAATACTCCAGCAGTCCTATGTGGGGCAGCATCATCTTGCATGAAGTAGAAATTCTTGACTAACTGATTTTTTCGTGCCCAAGGAAAGAAGTTCTTCTTCAAGAACTCACACTAAATATCAGCACTGATTGTTGGACTCTCAATAAATTCAAGGACAATACCTTTTATTGTAATTGCCGCCNTTTTATTGTAATTGCCGCCCATGCAGTGACTTTTTTCGGGTGTGAGGACTTGGTTTCAATTACGTGAGGTGACTCAGTCCCCCAAAAGCGAAAATTTTGTTTATTTACTAAGCCACCTAAGTACAAATGTGCTTCGTCCGAGAAGATGATATTCTGTGCCTTCATTTCCTTGGATTCAAAAAAATTGTGAAGTTCTTGCAAAATTGCACACGGCGGGCCATCGCCTCCTCACTTGAAAATTGATGTACAGAAATTTTGTAAGCATGGAAGTTTAAAAACACTTTCAAGATGCGGTGAAGTGAAGTTTTTGAGACTTTCAAGGTTTGAGAAGCCTCTCGAAGAGTATCATTTGGATATTTTTTGAAATGTTCTTCAGTTGTGCGGACCACTTCATCCGTAGTTACAGTACGTGAAGGACCAGGATGCTCCTGCCTTCTATCGTCTAGTGTACCGTACTGATCAAATTTCCTAATTATCCTGAAAATACCCATAATTGGTCGAAAAATGCGTCAATTTTCAACAAAAGAAGAAAACAAATTTTTTTGGTTAGTTNCACTTCATCCGTGGTTAGAGTACGTGAAGGACCAGGATGCTCCTGCCTTCTATCGTCTAGTGTACCGTACTGATCAAATTTCCTAATTTACCTGAAAATACCCATAATTGGTCGAAAAATGCGTCAATTTTCAACAAAAGAAGAAAACAAAATTTTTTGGTTAGTTCATTCACTTTATTTACCGTTTGAGACTCGAATCAGACACTCCAGTGTGTGTGCCATACTTAGAATGAAATGCTCTTATAGCTGCAGTAGCTGAATCTTCTTTTCGGGAATATGATTTGATGAGGAATGATTTTTGTTCGATGGTTACATTTTCACGCACGTGAGGCAACGACCTTACCNTGAATATGATTTGATGAGAAATGATTTTTGGTCGATGGTTAAATTTTCCATTTTAGTGCTGCAATTCCCGAGTGACTGACGCATGAATGAAATTTGCCGAGAGTTTCCACTTCAACCATATATTAGACTTTAGACTGCACTGCCACCTTGCGGTATTCTACGCAATTTACTTGGTCACATGCTATGGGACACCCTGTAATATTCCAAAGAATCACAAGTGTATTGTTTAGCCAAAATCTCTCTATATTATCAAAATCCAAATCGATTCTGTTGATATAAATTTGGTACTTGAAATTAAGTTTCCAAAATTAAGGGTCAGAAATGAAGGGCCAAAAACCAAGGGTCAGAAACTAAGGGTCACAAGGGTTCTAATGAAGGTCACACAATAAGGGTCAGAAGGACTATATTAAGGTTGATAAGGGTCAGAATAAGAATCGTAGAGGTCAAAATAAGTCATAAGTCATGGGAGTCATATAGGTCTATATATGGGTCATGTGGGGATCATATGGAGGTTGGTGAGCGGTACGAGGAGGGGTGTACCCCCTCTTCAAATATAAAATTTTACAAAATCAGGAGATAATCATAAGTAAGTTTACACAAATGAAAAAGAATAATAAATCAAAAGTTTGGGAACTGAATAGTCATCAAGTGTTATGAATTGAGACAAAAAGAGTCTCTTGACTTCGGTTACTTGAATTTCATGACATTATGAAAATATCTCTCTATATTATAAAAATCCAAATCGACGTCTGGTGATAAAAATGTGGTACTCGAAGTTAAGACACCAAAATTAAGGATCACAAGGGTCAAAATAAGGGTAACGAGGATCAAAATAAGGGTCAACAGGTTTAGAGTAAGGGTCATAAGACAGAATAAGGGTTACAAGGGTCAGATTAAAGGTTACGAGGGTTGTAATGAGGGTCAGATTAAAAATTCAAATAAGGGGCATGGAAGTTATAAACTAAGGGTCGCAACGGTCAAAATAAGGATCTCAATCTATCTCTCTATATTATAAAAATCCAAATCGACTTGTGGGTCGCAAGGATCATATTAAGGGTCACGAAGGTCAGAATAAGGATAATGACGGTCCTATGGAAATCATGGGGATTGGCGAGCGGAGCGAGCATGGGACGTACCCTTTCTTGTCTATTGAACGTCAAAGCATCATGACGTTAGCCGTCAAGAGATTGATGATAAGTGTCTGGATGTCTTCATTTAAGACGTCCTCTAGACCATCTTTTACGTCCATTGGGAGTGATTCTTCATTGAATATTCCGTCGTTGTGATAATCAAATCGTGGTGAATCGCATAATCATAAAGCTCGTTCCCAACAGCTCCCGCGTGCGAAATTATCCGGAAGACTGGAAAAATCGTTATTCAGCAGGTGACCTAAAATATTTTTTTTTCTAAAATTTTTTATTGTCCATCTTGTTCAGATCCCAGAAAAGTAGCATGGAAGGCTTTTCAGAAATAAAGAGCCTCTACATTATGAGTCCTGCAAGCCAACCCCTTTTTTACATGTACTTTGTGGGTAACACTCCGCATAATTCAAACTTTATTACATGGGAGCCACTCGATTATTTTCTCGTGGGCTTCTATATCGCTAGAGCGATGTGTTTTACCAACTTTTCATCAGTAATTGGCTTCAATAATTTCTCTGCTTTGCAGATGAAATAAATGGCCAGCGTGCTCTGCTCCAACGCGAAATATGAAAACTCAACATTTTGCAACTTTCGTCATTTCATAGCCGTAAAGAATGAGTTATTACTGGCACGAAAATAATATTGAAGGCTTTTGATGTCTGGTGCTAGCGACTTTCATTACTTGATGTGAAAAATGATGAATGGAGGGATAATTTTCGGTTACCAGGATTGGCCTCCCCTTCACTCATTCAGCGAATGAAAAACGAGATGGATATTGATGTTTCGCTTTCTCATCAATATAAAAAAGATACTGTTACCCTCGATATTAAGAAGGGTGTGGAAGACTCAGTTGACTGATGAATTTCCATGAATTCATAACGAAAAGTTGGAGACTTGGAAAAATGAGGGGTGGTTCATCAATATTACTTCTTGAAAAATGAAAGACGCCGGGGAAGCAGTCTGACATAGTTTAATTAGAAATTTTCCAAGTATAGCATGGAATTTGTTAATAAGGATGTAGCCACCGGGAGCACTGCTAATAACAGGATACTTGTAAAAATCTGGTTACGATTTGGAACAACTCTTGAGGAACTTGAAGAAGTCCTGTGGATGCCGAACCAAAGTAGAACTGACCTCGAGGCAAAATGGAGTGCGATGCAAAATGTTGGAACACTTGTTTTGGAAGAAACCAAATAATGTACAATTAGCCTTGAGTGGAATAGATACATGGTGGCGATGGTTTGGGGAGATGCTAAGAGATTTCTGAGAAGAAACTTGATTCCTGCCATATACGAGATAATCAACTTGTTATTCTCTAAAAGCGACCTTGGCTTCTGATATAAAATCATTTTAGCCTGGAAAAATATGGAACTAAGAGAGTTCAAAAAGTTGATAGAACTCAATAGGATTAATAGCGAGGGGCTATTCATACTCGTCATCATGGTGTCACTCACTGATGTAATCAAAATGTAATCACAGTGAAATCAATTGGTAATCAGTGAAGTCACTGTAATCATTGAAATCACGTGATTACAATTCTTGTAATCATTTTTTGGTAATCAAAATGGTAATCATTTGTAATCACTGAAATTATTTGAAATCAGTGTAATCATTTGAAATCAGTGTAATCATTGGAAATCGTGCGACATCCTTACCAACTGTAAACTAGAAATCCCTGGCTAAAAAAAAAAAAAATCTCTGGCTGAATTTTTCTTGGAATCCCAGCTGTTTGTGGCAGGGGGCCTTCGACCCTTTGAATTGTACATGCTCGCCATCAGTTTATGCGCAGTGCGCAGGCGCATTCTCGATCAGAAAGTGTTTATTAGTCGAATATTATTTCACGAGAGTTCCAATTAAAAGAAATACGACAATTTCCGCGACTACGAGTATTCATCGACACCATTGTATTTAATTATCTGCTGGTAAGTGTTTGCTGTCATCAATACACACGATACAACAGTGAAAATAACCACCGGTAAATCTACATAACCTCCACATGCATAAAACGTCAACGTGCGTGAAACATAATTTTTATTGTACCGTTTTTTTTTTGTTTTTTCACACGCGGTGAAAGTTGATATTTTTACTTTTAATTCATAGTTCACGTTTACAACAATGGAAGAGGACGAATCTCAGCATTTTTGGAGATTACTGGAGAGAGAAAAAGCAGTGAAACTGCCAACATACCTCAAAAACATTTTACAATTCAATCATTTCGACAATGCACTTTCCTTCGGGCAGCTTGATGATAAAATTATGGGAGATCTTGAGAAATTCGCAGCAGAGGAGATCTCCCAGTACTTAGATGAAAATGTTGATTTAAAATTGTTCTATGGAAATCATCACAAACATCTAGAAAAATTCGAATTTCTGCTTGGCGATCGTCATCTGATCAAAGGACTAGTGGAGTTTGTCAAGGAGAAAGACTCAGACTTTTGGAAAAAAAAGGAAAGCCTGTCGATAAAATCACCCATTATCCAGCCCACATATTCAACCACTACATCCAGGCTCAACTCACGTAAAATGCGTGACAAAGTTGATATAAATTCTGAGGAAAAAGAAGTGCGTGAGATTTATACGAAGCTTATTAGACGCTTGAGGAAAAACGTCGAGCAATAAGGGAAGTGGAACTGTAGAGGAGTCTATTTCAGACGATTTAAACCTCGGGGTGGTAATTAAAGAAATCTATCAAGGCGAAAACTTCCCCTCCTCTCATACTTATACTTCAAAAATGGAGTGTTACATATGCAAAGAAGTCACAACAACTAGCAAAACACCTGGAGCTGAAAAGCTGCCAACTCGATGGATTTTAACTAGTTATGAGAGACATCTTCGACTTAAGCACGGTTGGGTCCCACATGATTCCTAAGGAGATGAGAAGAAAAAACCCAAACTAAAACGAAAAGGAAAATCTGTTTTAGATTTAATGAAGTCATCAAGCCCGAAAAAACAGAAAGTGAATGAAATACAAGAAGTTGAGTCTCTCACACCCATCTCTTCAAGTAATAGTTTAGATGCTTTCATCACGATGGATGCCATCTCTATTGATAATCGGCACTCGCAACAATCGACGATTGCACATTCACGTGATACGTTGCAATGTATTGACTCAGGTATTTATTTACAAAACATTTAAAAAAATTGAATGTTTGTTCATATAACGGAATTTCAATTTCATTTAAATCCTTTATTTTTATAATAAAAAACATTGAAGTTTCTTTGTTTTTTGAAATATCTCTGGAAGGAAGAGGTTTAGGGGAAAATGGCAAGAGTTTTTTTATGGAGAATTTTATGATCTACAAAAATAAATTGTTTAGTGAATGACTAGATTTAGGGTGGATGTGGGATGAAAATGTGGAGGGAGATGTTGGGAAAATTACTGATGAGCCGGATTTAAAAAATCACACTTTATTTTGTGGGATCGAACCACTTTGTCAAAAGTCTTTACACTCTTTGGTTTTCAATAGTTGAATGTCTAATTAAATTGATGATTGTCTTTCACTGTAAATTCGTTGAGTCACTGAATGTAAACTGAATTTAATCAACAGAGGTTGATTAAACAGATTGAACAAAACGGTGATCTTACAAAGACCGGTGATGTACTTGATTACTAGTGAGCTAGATGAGATTCAAGAAGCTACTGTACTCGGTGAGGTGCGATATAAAACTTGTACAGGTGATTTGCCCGAGATAGACTTGTACGGTGAGAGGCTAAGCCTAAACTGATTCGCGCGTGTTTCGGTGACTTATAACTGATGACCCGAAGGGTTCCGGAGACCCTCGAAGTAGGCCGATGGTCGACCAGAATGTTCTGGAATTTTAGTTGCGTTTCAAACATAAATTTTTGACAGTTTTTGTTAAATCTACTAGTTTCAGAGATATTTCCAGAATAATGTTATTACTGACATTTTTATGACTTCAAAGCGTATTTTAGAATGATTTGGAAAATATCTCGAAATGGAAGATGTTCAGAGGAATTTATCAAGAAACCTTTTTTATAGCAAATTTCATGAACAACAATAAAGGTCTGTTTGAAACGCAACTAAAATTCCAGAACATTCTGGTCGACCATCGGCCTACTTCGAAAATCTCTGGGACTCTTCGGGTCATCACTCATAAGTCACCGAAACACGCGCGAATCAGTTTTAGGCTTAGCCTCTCACCGTACAAGTCTATCTCGGGCAAATCACTAATGAATAAGAATGTGTGTGAGATTGAAGAAGGAGTTTGTAAATTTAAGGAGCTTAAACATTTTCTAGTCTCAAGACAATTACCCTTAATTGTTTGGATTAGTGAGGACGCGACTCGAATTTTAGAAAAAGTTCAATATGATAGCCAAACGAATCGACTAGTTGGGTTCGTTTTACCATCATCTTCCAATGGCTTTCCCAAAGCTGATGCTTACATTGCTGAATCTGCAGCCCAGATTGAGCACAGTTTTAAAACCGGTAAAACAGCAAGTTTAGCTTATACTGTGATGGCACAGTCAGTTCAAAGCCATAGTCCGACCTTCTGTTTTTGCTTGTACGGAACCGACAATAAGTTTGACTACAAAGCTGTCCGTGAAAGATGGAAATTTATTATTTTAGAATTAAAAAAAGAAGGAATTTAAGTTTTAGGTGTGGGATCAGATGGGGATCCACGTCTCTTAAAAGCTATGCGCATTGAAACTCAATTAAATGTCGAGGAGTATAAGCATCAAGAATCATCAGGCAATTCATTCACTATTCCATATTTTCATGCTCCCTTCGATACAGAAATTTTATGTATGCAGGACCATATACACATTAGTGCAAAACTAAGAGTTAAATTTCTCAAATATTCGACTTTATTGCCTATGGGTGATCATTTAGTTTCTGCTACTCATTTGAGAATATTGATGCAGACATTTTCTAAAGATAAACATTTGCTCAATGAAAAAGACTTATCTCTCAAAGACAAAATGAATTACGATTCGGTTAATAAAATAAGTGATGAGAGGGTAATTGAAATGCTTAAAAAAAATGTGCCTGGAAGTGATGCGACCGTAGTTTATTTGCAAATGATTAATTTATTTATGAGTGCATTTTTGCAAAAAGACTTGTCACCACTCGAAAGAATTGAGAATGCCTGGTACTGTATTTTCGTTTTAAGATATTGGAGAGTCTGGTTGGGTCAACAGTCCCAGTATTCAATAACCGACAATTTCATTTCACTAAATAATTATCTATGTATGGAAATCAATGCGCACAGCCTCGTAAATTGCATTTTACAACTCACAAAATATGTAAAGCAAGGACTTTGTACATCTGACACGTTTTCACCCTGGTTGTTTGGGAGTCAAGCGTGTGAAAGTTTCTTTCGGCGATTAAGATCAATGAGCATTACCTATTCAACTGTTGTCAATTGTACATTATTGGAAACCATTCATAGAGTGAAAAGAATGCAATTTCAAGAAGATGTGACTTCTGGAAATCTCAATAACACTACCGTTGTTTTTAAGTATCCACGTCTGGGTACATCTAACCGAACTGATCAACAATTTGATTTTCCTGATATTTGTGCAATGAAACATGTGATGGACATAGCTAAAGACAATGCTTTCTCTAGAGTAAAGAGCCTGGGGATGAATGTGAGAGCAGCAGATTGTATAAAATTATTGATACCAGGTATTGAAAGTGAAGAGTGTCTCACAGACCATTTTGATGACATTGAACATGAGGGTGAGGATACGAGTTGTAAGGAGAGGTCAAACCAAGACTCATTAGATCTTTTGCATGATTTGAACACCCTTTCCTCAGTACAAGGTCAATTGAACTTATCAACTGTCAGCTGTCCAACTGAGAATATCAATGTGAATAGTCCATTTGTTCTAGTTGTTGACAGTTTGGGTAAACAGTCAATTGTCCGTAAGTCGTCGATTTGCTGGCTTTTGAACAAGGGAGGTTGCCAATTAAGTAGTGACAGACTGCAACGGGTAAGGGAACTGGAATTAGTCAAATATAATAGTCAGAAGCGTAGTTCTCGCGAGTGCAATGAGATATCGTTTGTCAAAGACTCTGAGGAAATTGATATTGGCGAGTGGTGTCTCTTCAAAGAAATTGACTACGAGTCATGTTTATTAGGATTAGTTTTACATTTTGCCTATTACGGGGGGAAAACGTTGAGAAGTAGGGAATTTTCAGGGACATATGCACGAATCAGAGGAAATAAGAAGTAAATTAGAGTTTCGTGTTAATGGTATATCCTGGACCAAGACTCCAATGCTTTACGACCACAACCAACGGATTCCCACGGATGTATTGACATTGAACAATATAGGAAAACAGTTTCAGCCCCTGTAATGACTGAAGACGGTCGTTTGAAAGTGCGAGATGATATTTATAAAGAAATTAGAAAATATTTTTAGCGCTGTGTTTCATTCTAATGTATTTTATGAGATAAAATAAAAAAATGAATAAAAATAGTTGCAGAAAAAGTCTACACAATTATTGATTAATTTTTTAATATTAAAAATAATTTATGAAAAAAAAAAATTGGCGATTTCAATGATTACAAATATTTGGTAATCACTGCATGTAATCAATGAAATCATTTGTAATCATTGAAATCACCTTCCGCGACAATGGTAATCACTTGTAGTCGTAATCAGTTGTAATCAGTGTAATCAGCGTTGAAATCACCTGTAATCAATGACATTTTGTCATCACGGTGTCACCCAATGCGAGTGTGAATAGCCCCTCGATTAATAGTTCGAACAAAATACACATTTTCTAAAAGAATTTCTGCTGGTCCACAACATTTCAGGAACGGAATGCCAGTGTTGGAAAAACGGGCCAAGTGTGGCAAAAGTCTGGATTTGCCAAGCCTTGGCGCCCAAGCTTAGTCCGAGGTTCGGCCATCTCTAGGGACCTCACCTAGAAAAATGTTTCTTTTTAACCCTCGATCACTCGCGCTCAGCCGCCGGCCTTCATCTGTCGCACGATTAGCTCAATGCCGCTGGGTTAAACCGAGGGCGCTGTTGCCACCTTAGCGTTTACCGCTACACTGAGAGAAAAATCTGAAGTTCGATTTGCAACAAGAAAATAGTTGAGGCAGTTTTGGTGAACGATACGATTTTTTTTTGTATGCGGCACATAACATTATAGTAACTTCACAAGCGTAATTTTTGCAAATCAAAATGCAGTTAAACTAACCAAAGTTCAAAAGTAACCACGACAAATCTATCGTGAGTAGAACTATAAAATAGTAGCAATGACTACATTCCATTGTAGTAATCACTTCTCCGGCCATAGTTACCGTAAGCCATGAGAAATTGTTGAGGACATTTTGACTATAGTGCGATGGTGATGGAATATAGTCAGAAGAATCATATTTTTCTCTCAATGTATGCGTGCATTTCAAGTGTGACAGTGAATGTAGCAACACTGTTGGTCCAGGGGTCGACAGGGAATCACTCACACCGGGCGGCGCGGGGCCGCTTTTCTATCAGTTCGACGTTTCTTTTCTTTTTTCAGCTAAACAAATTTCCCGAGAAAAAATCGGACAACGCCAGCGCTTAATAAAAGGATTAAACTAGGAATTCCAATTTTTTCAGAATTTTTAAGCGTCGAGAAATATACTAAAATATTTTTTTTTTTAACCGAAAACGGGCGACGCCGCGCTCATTGAGCGAGTGATCGAGAGTTGAATAAAAATCTTTATTTGCAATTTTTTACTTATTTCAAGAAAAAGGATTGCATTGTAGTAAACAAACAATGTATTTATTTCAAATGAATAGTTTTTTTACACGGCGGGAAATATGCAATAAAAATTACGTATCTTTTTCATAATGTCGGAGCGAAATGTGGTTATAGGAAATTTTAGGGAACTGTTCCGGAATTTTTCCAAAACGTTCCGTAATTTTTACCTGAATCTCCTGTGAAAAATTACGATGCCGTCACTTGAATTTTCTCAGTTGATTCCGTAATCGGTAAGCGGACTGTGAGTTCCGTAATTTTTACTGAACATTTCTCTCCGTGTATGTACAGAAAATCACATTTTCGTGTATTTTATGAAAGAATTTCAAAAGTGTGTTTCAACAATATTCATGGGCTATGTGGATGAAGATCGTATAAATCTAATCCAGGACACGTGAAATAAAGATTTATTAATAGTAAAAAAACATTTACTTAACGTAAACAGAACTTCGCATACAATTTTTTATTTAATTAGAAAAAAACCTTTATTTGCCATTATTTAAATAAACTGGTTTATTTCATACAAATAAATCATCTCTTCGAGTGTATCAAAGAACCAAGCTATATTAAATATTAAAAAAACTCGGACTCCACCATTACCGCAACAACTGATTCGAATGAGAACCAGAGAGCGATGTTACTCCACCAGAAACCAAAAAAACTAACACGATTTCTCGCTTTTTTAACCCCTAAAAATTGCCTCTCAGGGGAAAATTGATTACTTCCATGTAGCGCACAATTTTCGAATATTTTTCCCCCGGGTTTCGCTCACATCTACAAAGTGCTTTTTCACATGACCTGCTACTCCACTTGCCCACCCATTTTGCCCCGAATCAGTTTAAACTCGAAGTTCCGTATTCCGTTGAGCCCGCCCAGTGAAATAATACCGTTAATACCTGAAGAGTAACGAGAGCGCTTCAGTCAAATGAAAAAAGTAGATTCACCATTTTTTCCTCTTAATGTGGTCTGACCGCCATTTTCTTTTCATAAAGTCAAAGTGTGGGTTCATTTATGCGCCTGAGGTTTCGATTCGCTGCTATTCTCATCACTATCGCATTACTCACTCCGCTTTTTTATAAAAGGGGTGCTCCGAGGGATGGTAAGTGATCTCGTGGAGCGAGACTCCGCATATTATCACGACGATTATATATATCAAATTACCATATCAAGATCATTCATGAATACTATGTAAATATTCATCGCAATAAGGATTTTTCAATAATCTTTGAGGTCACCGAGGCTTTCTGCAATTCTCTTTTAATAACCTAGGGACACGAATTGTACGTTGTCTCAGATTTCCATTTCAATTTTACCTGAAAAATAAATTTTTCAAACTGATGAAGGAAGAATATGCAAGATGGTGCCCAACTAAGTGCACAAACACTCCAGATTGCACATCCTCTTGACATCGCTCTGTGTGACCCACTGGTTATTATAGCAAAATACTCTGACGAACGGGTTCTTTGTAGTCAACGGCAGGGAGTACCCCCGTGACGCAAATTTTCTGCAACTTGACAATATTCAGAGTATTCCTCCACAACTCCGGTCTTGTAACGATCGGGTCGGACGATGAATGCTGACAATATCCGTCGTGATTCTATTCTCCCGGGAGAGGGTAGCTGCTCGGCCAAGAATTTTCGTGTCTGTGTCTACTCCGATGTTCATAGCATGACAAATGTTGGGGATGTAGGGGTGATTTGTGGCCTTCACCAATATTTTTGGAAACCAGCGCCAACACAAGGGGTGTTGATGCCCCCTTTTTCCTGGCAGATTCGATATTCCTTTTTTTCAATTGATTGTTTATGATCATTCTCATTGCAAAAATCAATACGAACGATGATTACCACCTGTCCCAATTTATCAGCTGGTAAATTTTCATATTACAATTAATGATTTGTACATGTTTTAATTTCTGCACTGTTAAAGAAATTTGGCTGAGTTTTCCGGAAAACGACCTGGAATTCCAGGACAGATTTCTTTCAATTTTTTTGATTTTTTGTTAATTTCCCGGAATACTTGAACGAAAATTTAGGGTTCTCCCGATTTTTTTCATGAAATTATGAATTTCCGATGACAAAATTCCTAGTAATCTGTCGTCATTTTACTTATCATAAATTTCCTGGACCCTTACCGGAACTTTAATTGAAAAATTTTCAACAGTTACGGCTGAAATTACAAAAAAAGAATATTGAATATTCTTTATCATTCTTGAAAATTATCATCAATAATTTTGCTTTACGTATATTCATTCTGAAAGAGGCAGGGGAAGAGGAAAGATTGAACTTTTAAGAATTATAGAATCAGTCACCCGGGATCCCACACAATCGGAATCCGTCATTGCGTGGGAGAAGATTCCAAGAAGTAAAAACAATCGACACTCGTCATCCGCTGGAATTTTTACTAGTTGACACAGTAATTTATGCTATTTCCTCGAGTAAAATGTAGACGACACGAGACTATAAACTAAAATTTTAAATCGTAAGAAAAAATTACAATTTAACATAGTAAAAATTGGTAAAAGAATGAAGCGTTTTTAAGACTTTTGGAAATTATTTTTTCGTCCGTGCATTTTATATTGTTTTGTCCGTTAAAAATTACAGAGAAAATTTCTATTTTCTCCGTGTACGGCCTCATAAATTTACGAAATTATGATTAACAATTTCATCAAACTATCCTCATCATATTCATTGACTTCCTATGAGGAATGCAGCATCGGGATATCGGATGCTTCTCATATCTTCCCATCATGTCGAAAAAAAGTGGTGTTCCGAGAAATGGTTATGATGATTCCTTTTCAGTTGAATAATTCACCATTTTCAATTGTGGATATTTACCCCTCACCTGCACACTGAATCAAATTGGCATGACTTTCATTTTTTTCCAATAAATTATTGCTAGTGTCAAATAATTATCTATTTCAAAGAACTTTATATACCCTCAGATTTCTCTCCCAGGGATAGATTTTCAGCCAATAAATATAATTTTATTTCTTCTAATGTCTTAATGAAAGCACAATATATTGATTTCACTTGCAAAAGCCGGACTGGAGGAGTTAATCATTCAATTTTTTTCTTCCCACCATCTTGAATGCAGACAATTTTCAAGCACGTAGCTATTGCAGAGGAGCGACCAAAAGTAGTTGCGATGAAACTCATTCGAAAATTGACATCTTCTCGCCAACCAGGATGTAGTGCATCGATCGACTGAATTCAGGAAGTACTATGACTTCCCACGATCTCGTATCAAAGCTCAACTCAGTACTATCTTCCACGAAGGTGCATGCCCAAGTTTCCCTTGTCTTGTTTACTAGTATCCTAAAATGACCGAAGGCAAGGCCCTGTGGAACCAAGTTTCGACTACTTCCATTTAACTGCTATTATCCTTAAAATCTTGTTCCAGTCTGATGGTTGATGAAGCCTCCCTAGTTCGCCTTATGCGAGCATCAAAGGCAATTCAGGAGGTAATCAGAAATCCGGGATAGTAAACTTGGATGCCAAGTGGGGATAAGCGCCCAGGGCCTTTTGCTTTTGAAGATCTGCTCAGATCACCCGACGACCCGAAATGCCAAATTAGTATCTTCCAGACACGGGATCATGATGCATTCCACCTGGACGCTGTATCCATCCATCCGAAAATCCGATCGTTTGCATATGCATTTGTTCGTCTCCGAAATTCTGGGAAAAGTTCGAGAGTCATTTAATTAGGATTTGTACAAAATGGATGGGATCAATGATTGATGAGGTGTGTTCGAGGAAAGTACTCGGAAACCATTAGGAGATTGTGTGGAGTTAAGTGCAACAGTTACCGTGAGCAACTGCGAGACGATCGACTGAAGTACGTGTTTTAAGAAATCCTGGTCTTAAACGCTATTATACACCTCCTTCTGATTTAAGAAACTCGTAGTGGATTTAGGAACGGAGAGAGTGGATTCCAGAAATCTTCCAGCCACCATTGATTACGTTATTAGAAATTGTTGATTTTGTTTGGACTTCGGGAACTTCTGAAAATTATGATCTTTTAAAATTTGGGAAAAGTTTTTCTGAACTGATCAAGAAGGGTCATCAAGTCGGATATATCCAACTTGTTGTGAATGGAAGCAAGCAGTATGACAGAAGCTATTCGACAGATTACATGTGTCTGTTACTCTCCACGTATTTTTATTTTTTCTATTTTCATTTCTACCAATTTCATTGGTAGTAGAAAACCATTAGAAGATTGTGTAGAGTTAGGTGCAGCAGTTACCGTGAGCATCAACTGCGGGACGGTTGACTGAAGTACGTGGTTTAAGGAATCCTATTGTTAAACGCTATTATACACTTTCTTATAATTTAAGGAACTCTTTCTGGATTTGGCAATGGAGGGAGTGGATTCCAGAAATTTTCCAGTCACAATTCACTACGTCATTTGAAATTGTTGATTTTGATTGGACTTCGGGAACTTCTGAAAATTGTGATCTTTTGAAGTTTGGGAAAGGCTCTTCTGACCTGACTAAGAAGGGTCAATATATCAAGTAGAGCTCATTTAGTTGCAGAATCTACTTGAAGGAAGTCGTAGAATTTTCTTGATTCCGGTGAAGTTCGACTTGATTCCACTCCGAGCTAATGTGAATCAAGTAGAACCTTACTTGAATAAAATCGCAGAATATAGTCGAATCACGTCGAAGTCGACATCAATCAAGTCGCAGAACTTTGTAGTTGAATCAAGTTGCACGCGACCGGGATGGATTCGGGTTCAGTTTAAATCGAGTCGCAGAATGTACTTGAATTAAGTCAAACCCAACTTGAATCAAGTCGCAGAATCTACTTGAATCAAGTCGAAGCCGACGTGAATAAAGCCGCAGAGTTTTATATTCAAATCAAGTCGAATGCGACCTAGATCAAGTCAAATCCAGCTTGAATCGAGTCGCTGAATCTGCGTGAATTACGTCGAACTCAGACTGAATCAAGTCACCGAATTTACTTAAATCAAGTTGGACATGACCTGAATCCAGTCAAGGTGCAGCTTCTTTACCGCGACTTTACTCAGGCTGTCAATCATGATACGATAAGCCCATTAAGTCCAATAAGTCGATTCTTACCATAATTCACTCCTACTCATACCAAGTAGAACCCTTCGACTTGAATCAGAAAGCCGTATTCACCTGCAAAAGTCTAGAGAATTGTCAAACTCATTTCGTTATTACAGCGTATGATACTTGTCATCCGAAAAATCAAAAAAACTTGCTTCATTTTGTTAAAATGCTAGTGACAGTAATAGCTTTCTCCCAGCTCCGCAACAAATTTGGCAATCAGTGTTATTCCCAAGTAGGGATTCTCCTTACAAGTTCCACCTCGCTTTGCGAGTACTCCACCACTTGTAGCAACGGCTATTTTCCTCCAACAAATCATCAAACTTGTGCATCTGAACTTTGTCCAGGTTATGAGGTCAATTATTTCAAATTAGTCGTAACTTTTGTTAATAATCTTGATGTACTGCCATCACGTTGAAACTTTTCTGACATCTACATGGCAAGGGTGAGAGGGGAATGAACTCTCAAATATGGTGACTTTCATTCGCTGTACCCTCAGCTATCGCCAATGATGGACATTAAATTTCGACGCTGAGGGACATTCATTTCGATGTCCCAGAGACTTTACGGAGATAAACCGATCTTTCCTGGAGACTTAGCAGTTTTCGTCATTACGGCAGACTGCCCCCAGGAGAAATTCATTCTCCCCAAAATAGCTGTCACTTTCTGGTCATCTGGCGAAATTGTACGGGAGGATTATTTTTATTCGAAGAAAATATTTCATTATTTTTGTTCGAAATTGTTCATCGAAAATTAATGTGTCTGAGTATCATATTGAGTATTGAAGAACACGTCTAGAGATGAGTCTAGAGACGTCTAGAGACGAGTAGAGACGGATTTAATATAAATTTACATCCGTAGAATGCACAAGAGGGAGTGTTGTTGATTTACTTAACCTCAAAAGGGAATGCTAATGACATTCAAGAATAAAATTTTCATCATGAGGAGGAAAACTGTTTGCGCATAATTCTGTACATCCTATCGTGGAAAGCGCGCGAACTATTGATCACCTGCCGGTATCGAGCCCTCGGGGAATATTAGATAATAGCGCTCCTCCCACTGTTATGTGGTCTGACAAATTATAATGTGGAGCTAAATCTGCACGGCAGTCACATACCTCCGTTGAATATTGCTCACATTGGATGAAATTTTGGATGAATATAAACCGTTGGTTAAGGATGTACATCGATCGTTGCTGAAGCGAGTGAAGTAACTTCTTCCAACTTTTCTGTGTTGTAAATTTCAGTTGAAGAAATCGTATCACGAACTTTCACTATCACTTCATGATTCTATGTATTCCTCAAAATACGCAGATGTTGGAAGAAGCGCACTGCAAAAACTGGTCTGTAAATTTTGCACATTCGCTTAGACACTTTTCAAACATCTTCGGGACGGCTTAAGGTGAAACGGAATCCCTGTGTCTATATGAATTTGTAGAATTGTGTTTTCTAATGCAATTATTATTTCATATTTAAGAAACTACTTCATTGACTCAACAATGTAATGATCGAGTCGATAAAGTAGTTTCATAGATAAAAATTAATAATTGAAGGAGAAAACACAATTCTAAAAATTCATACAGACAAAGGGGTTCCGTTTCCCCTTAAGGCATAACAGGAGGCTACTGTTTCTTTAGAATTTTTAAATAAACTTCTTGCTCAAAGTTATTGATATTTTTTGAAGTCCAAATGCATCGATCTCCACCATCATCCCCTGAAGATTAATGTGTTGAGAATTGGAAAAATCTCGATGACTTTCGCCAGGAAATTTGTTTCAAAAATTTGAAAAATAAGCGGCTTTCTGTTAATTCTTAAAACATCTTCCGTGTCTGGAAACTTTACAAAAAAATTCAGGTAGGGAGACTGATCTAGCTTATCCGATTTTCCAAATTATTTTGCATATTATATTAAAAAGATTGTTTCATGAAAACTGGTGTACATCCAGAATCTACTTGATTCAATTATTCTCCTACTTCATTGAAATTGAGCTGAACTTGAATCAAATGGCTAACTTCACCTCTCATTCTTTGGAAATTACTACTTAGATTAAATTTTGTTTGGGTATTGTTAATTTTTTTTATGTTCTCGGAATAAAAAACAATTAATTACAGACTAGGGTGAAAGAGGAACCCAACTTTTATAATAAATATGCCATAAATATAAAAATACATTGATTTCCCGCACCCAGAAAAAAAACTAATTCTGCCAGTCAAATTTGTTTGAGACAAACAAATGCCCGAAATTTTCATACAAAATTTCAATAAATTCTTGTCTGAATCAAACTAGATTGGCAGAGATATACTTTTTTTCGTTTTGACACGCAATCATGAATCATCATGTCGATTTCATAAAAATATTAGAAGTATTAAAGAGGAAATTTGGACCTCTTCGCACGGATGAATTGTGAGTGAAAAAGTAATTTCTATCCATCTCACGTCCATATCCCCTATGTTTACATGAGTTCAAGGTCAATAGAAAAGTTATGGAACGGGCTACCGTAAAAATTTACTGGGAATAACTCACGGCTCTTTAACCGTGGAGTTTCTGACATACGTCTATTCACTTTTATACCTTCCAGAAATAATATTTTCTCTCTTATCTAAGATATTCCTAGAGTTAACTGACTAGCTTTCATTTGAGAATTGAGTTCCACGATGAATAGTTACTGTAAAGCTAGTGCTTGATTAGTCTAGAGTATTAATCGTACAATTTTTATTTAAACAAGTTAATAGGTCTTGAGCGGAAAACCGATAAATGTAAATAGCTCGGAAACTCTTTTGGATTGCTTGAGACACAAGACATGACGAATATTTCGAAAAAAAAATTTTAACCGGTTGAATAATTTTTTAGATATTTGCGAAATAGTACATTAGAGTACAAGGGCACAAATTTCGTTTTCGACGAATGTGAAGTTTACAGGCCGAGCCGAAGGCGAGGTCTGTATTCACATTCGTTGAAAACGAAGTTTATGCCCGAGTGGTCTTTACTATTTTATGCCACATCATGCAGAAGTCGAGTTTGAAGCATGCTGCGCTTGGCGCATATTATATTAAAAAGATTGTTTCATGAAAACTGGTGTACATCCAGAATCTACTTGATTCAAGTATTCTCCTACTTCATTGAAATTGAGCTGAACTTGAATCAAATGGCTAACTTCACCTCTCATTCTTTGGAAATTACTACTTAGATTAAATTTTGTTTGGGTATTGTTAATTTTTTTTGTTCTCAGAATAAAAAACAATTAATTACAGACTAGGGTGAAAGAGTATAAAAATACATTGATTTCCCGCACCCAGAAAAAAAAACTAATTCTGCCAGTCAAATTTGTTTCAGATAAACAAATGCCCGAAATTTTCATACAAAATTTCAATAAATTCTTGTCTGAATCAAACCGATAACTCGACTTATTGCACGGCGTGCCATAAAACTATTTATTCAGAAACTAATGATGATGTCTCCAAAACAGCTAGATCGCTCGGGCTTGAATTAAACACAGAGTTCAAATTCCTAATTGCTTCAATAAAATATCCGGCAGAATTTCCAGACTTTCTGGGAGTTTCCCGTACACAATAGGCTCTCGTTATAGTCGCACGTCTCCTTGATCGCTTTTTCGCTAGCTTGGAGACTTTTCTCACTCTCCACCACTCTCGACTCCTGAATGTAAACACGTCGATGTTTTCTCCGACTACCGTCACCTCGGCCGCAAGTGGTCGGGGTGTAGGTGCGCTTTTACTAGGCCCTGTTTCCTACTAGATTCGATATTTCTTTTCAATTAATGGTTTATAATCATTGAGACAGAATTCTTTCGACGCTGAATACATAAATATATTATTTTTTTTTATTTTTTTTTTTTATTCACATTTCTTTCCTATGTACCTAGAATTGATATAAGAGATAATGAATTACTGGGAGGTAAATCAAGAATATGAAAAAAATTACCTAATTCAGGATTAGTAATGCTCTTATGAAGCTCATCGACTTGTCTGGTTTTCTCCTGTACGTCACTTATACTAGGGGTATTTTCTGCCATACGCAATCAAAATATTATTAATTGGAAAATTGAATAATAATACTCTATGAACAATACCATTAAATGATAATATCGTCCGTGTATAATACGTAAACATAAAATAAAATTAATTACTTGACAGGGGAGTCACATTTCCAGACGGAGGAAAAAAATGTGATTTGGGTGTAGTGAACAGCTATTTTTGAAGGCCAGACGACGTGGGGTCAGTTCGTGGAGATAGATGGAGGCTCGTTGCTCGTTGATTTTGGATATCCTTCAGAATCTGACCACTGTGGGTAGCAATATTTGATGCTACTCGTCGTAGAGGAATATTTCTCTCCTGAATCTCCTTGTGGTTTGATAGAAAATCATCCTCAAATGACGTGACATTTCTACTTGAGCCAGATGGCTCTTGAACCTTTCTGATTGTCTTTGTTAACTCCCGTGGTTCTGAAAAATCAGCGATGAGTAAACAGAGAACGGACTCTATTGGACATCAGTAGCGAAGTGGTAAAGTGAGATTAGTCGAATTTTCCATGTTTCTTAATTATCGATTTATCTTGAAAACTATCGATTCAAAGTGGAAATAGCAGAGAACTTTTTTGTAGCTGACGAAACTCTCGACAAAAACGGTATGTTTTGTGAATGACTAGATTTAGGGTGGATGTGGGATGAAAATGTGGAGGGAGCTGTTGGGAAAATTACTGATGAGCTGGATTTAAAAAATCACACTTTTTGTGGGATCGAACCACCTTGTCAAATCTATTTACATTCTTTGGTAATTTGTAACTTCACTGGTGATAGTCTAATTTCACTGATGATTGTTTTTGCACGTTAATTTGATGAGTCACTGAATTTAAACTGAATTTAATCAACAAAGGTGGTGTACTGAATAAAGGTATTCAATTTTGAATGCTAATTGACTGAATCGACTTCTCGATATGAACTCTTAATAATGTTGATTAATACTCGTTAATAACTATTCGGTGAATTACTACACTTTGAATTACTCGTTGAGTTCTACTTAATACTTGTGGACTAGTTGAGAGACTACTACTTAGTTGATGTGAACTCGTTGAAATACGAATGGATACTATACGATGTCTACAGGTGATTTGCTTGAGATAGACTTATACGGTGAGAGGCTAAGCCTAAACTGATTCGCGCGTGTTTCGGTTACTTATGACTGATGACCCGAAGGGTCCCGAAGATTTTCGAAGTAGGCCGATGGTCGACCAGAATGTTCTGGAATTTTAGTTGCGTTTCAAACACGGTATTTTGATGTTTCCTCCTAAAATCAATAGTTTCTAAGATCAATCGATATTTAACAAAACTATAAGATTCGACGTATCTCACTTTACCACTTCGCTACCGATATGTGAGTAAAGCTGGGCAAATATGTACTCAGTGGTGATTTTTTACGTGATAGATCGGCCTCTATAAGGAAATAGTTGTTGTCACAGTCAGGATTCGAGGGTAAACCACTACGAAATCTTGGTCTATCATTTGCTGGTTCCTTCGCAATTCCATTCTCGAGATCACTTCCATTGTTAGCAATTTTCTTTGAAGATGCTTTCCTTTTACCTAATGATTTTTTTTTCACCATTACCCGCTCACCATCACTTGAATTTGATCGTTGTTCATCCCAATCTTTGAACAGCATATCTCTCGCTCGTTTCCTCGGCATTCTTGAGATGGTGCTATGTTTCACATCATTGTCGGAGTCAGTAACAATGTTGTGGGATTGAAAAAAAGACCTTTCTAATTGCCTTAAGCCAGCTTCATATGTATCTACAGAATTAAAATAGGGGATGGTGAGGAAAAATGAAACAGTGAAATGAAATAGAACACTAGCATATTATCTTTTTCAAAGCTCAAGAAAAGGTTCGAACGGGTGTTTCATTTTGCCCCATTTCTCTCTAGCCAAAAATCGAACAAAAAAAAGCACTGACAATATTGAAATCCTTAGAAAAATTAAATTTATACATACCAGCCCAAGCCAGAATTTTGAAATCGTTATAGAGAATCCAGTCATCTCCAGGGATTCGTTCTTGTTGCACCCACTTGTTAACTGACGTTTGGTGCTTTCCTGAAGGCCACGAACAAAGCCACTCATCTTCCTTCCTCATTAACAATAACCCCGATACCAATTCAGTGACCTTTTTGCTATCCTCGGTTTTGTCATTATAAAAATGGACAATCGCATATTTCTGCATGGTCTCGGAATTTTCGTCCATTTTAAACAATCTACGAACGTCAATTAAAGAATATAAATCCTTATCACTTCCACTCCGGACACACCGGTATAGTCCGCTGTATTTGCCACGCGATTGCCAAACTCCGACTGATGCAACCACCGTTCCCCTCTACCCAACGATTTGCAATGTTGAACCCCATCACACGCTAACCCGCGCATACGTTCCTCACACTGACAATCGGCAAGAAAATTCTTCACTTTCAACGATTTTTTTATCCATATTTTTTATTTCACTAGTCAATTATTTTCTCTGGATTGCAAACATCAACTTGGTTTGATGATTCACCCTATTTTTGATAATTTAATCACTAGTCACTTTGAAATGATGGCAGCACTTTCTGTTCTGGTGGAAAATAATTGACAATTTGAATGTGCACGTATCCCAAATTGAGTCAATTATTTCAAATGTTTATTATTCGAAGAACCGTGGCATTTGCACTTGCTCAGTCTATGATGATATTCACAGTGTATCTCCCTGCCTTTCCCCCATACATGAACAATCCCCAATACCCATTTCACCAACGCTAACAAAAGATTTTTGTTCAAAAGGATTTGTGACCTATCCTCTCCACCTGTTAAGATTTAACTATATGTTTATCAACAGCCTGTGTGGAGAAGAGATAGCGAATAATGTTGATTCTCAATCTCAAGGAATATACATTGGCTTTTGATTTGTGTAAGTTTAAATAATTTTCTCGAGTCTGACAATTCTATTTTTAGTATTCCCACGTCTGCTGAAGGACAAGGAGTAGTGAAGACATTTTCACGAGTTTCATCAACGTATCATTCGATAAACATATCCTCTGGTCTCTTCACTTCTTCTTCTTCTGCACGAATAAATATTCTTTCGATCCACACAGTCCTGTTGTAAAGCTGTACGAGATTATTTGGAGATTTGTTCGCGATCTTCATATCATGGTACTTCAATGATTGAAGTTTCATGAACGAGTTGCCATTTCTTTCATAGTATCGATTTTTTTTCTTCACAAAACATTCACTTAATATTAACTTCTTATTTATCATAATTTTTGATTGTGAATTTTCTCGAGCATTCAATCGGTCAACAATTTGTGCAAATGGATTCTTTCTTCCTCTCACTAATCCTTTCAACTTGCCAATGAAATTTTTCCCCAGAATGCAGATAAGTTGCTCAAAGATGTTTGGAAATATCTTCCGTCATCAGAAATATATATTAGACTATGAATGTGGCCGACCTGCGAGTCTTCACCCTAGAAACTTGGCATGCAAGTTACAAATGTTTTCGAATAGTCTTCACTTCCATCACAACCATGTATTACTAATTCAGTGTTGCATAAATTGCGACAAGCAGTGTGTAGATATAAAAAATGATAATATTCATCCCTGGGTAATACAAATCGTAGCACAATTGGACCAGCGTAAAGAAGTAAAAATGAACATAGAGTTGCTTTCCACTGGGTGTATTCGTTAATTTCCAAATTTTTTCGTTGAAATTCAGCTGAAATCCATTTTGTTAAACCTCTCAAAAGAATTCCGAAAGTATTCAATTTTGACTTCGAGAGACTGCTGACCCAGTAATCGAGTAAGTTTTTTGTTAGATTAAGAAACAATAGATGCATTATCTCTAGAGGGAAATCTTTCACGAGATCTAGTCCTGATATTTGTAATAAGGGGCTGTCATTATCGGTGGATTGATGTCCCTCATCAACATGAGCTATAAGACTCTCATGAGTTCGCATTGGACAATTTATCTCTGGATAAACTCGTTTACGATTTATTATCACGCCTATCACAGAACATCGTTCACAAGTGGAAAGTCCTCCGGGATTTTTAATTGCCTTTATATACGCCCTTGCAGGTCCATCCCCAATTATTGCAAAGATTTTAAAAGAATACATTTTATTGTTCACTAGCAATCCCTGTTGGCTCAATTCTCTTGACTCATTGACAAAATCGTCCAAAAAATCTCTCAAAAATTGTGGTTTTCCGTCTCCATAATATAGAGCTACTACAAATGGCTTGCATTCATAGTCTTCATGCAAAATCGTTATAATTATTGGCCACAATTCTTCCTGAGAATTATTGAAAACCTTCACACCGTCAATATGCACTAAAACATGTACCTCATCCTCACTGTACACTCCAGCGTTCAATCTTTGTAACAGCCCATTTTTTATTCCTAAACACACGTATTTACCAATTTTATTTTGTTTCGACACTACAGAATGACTGTTGATGGAGTGAGAATAACCGAGTAATGTCATTGCTTAGTTGATGGCAATTCTCTGTGTCCGAGTTTTCTTAATATCTTCAGAATACCAGAAACAGCTTGGGTGTCCATATTACTAATATAATCTATAGCCCACTCTTTTATATCCTCCACTAGAGTTTCAATTTTATTTTCAACACGTACGTCAGCATTGGTATCACTAAAAAATATATCTGAACTTTCACTATGAACTTCGTCCAAATTTTAGTGTTCTGATTCACTGTAATTGTCTGCACTTTGTTCAGAGTCATTAGAGTTCTTATTATTGCTACGATCGCATGAATCAGACTCCGGGGCCTCAAATAGAAACTGGTTCAATGCATACTGCTTATCTAGGGGTCCACCATTATCAATATTTTCGAAGGGATGATTCTCTAAAGGCCTCGGAGAATCAACATCTTCAAAAGTATCAGAATTGTTGCAAAAATATTCATGATCGCTTGACGAATTGTTATGACGCGATAAGACTATAAATTTTTTTACTTGTGCGCTTTAGACATTTTGTTAATCACTGAAATCGCGAAGGCTTAAAAATATATTATTTTAGATGTAAATAAACGAATAGGTTAGGACTCAAATGTATATGCTGACATTTAAACAGCCTATTGTAGTCGACATAAGAGCACCATGTCGTGTGATTTCGCTCGGTAACAGTAGAACGCTGTAACTGTCATCATGCGATATGAAAGGACCGACGATAAGGCGTTTTTTAAAGAATGTTTGGAAGATTGTTAACAATGCGATTTAAGTCCCTTGTCAATAAATTGAACCCAAAATGAAAAAGGAAAAATATAGTTCAAGAGGTGATCCAGCCCTCATTGAGCCCTGATATATCGAGCCTCAAGATTGTAGCCTGAGCCAGGCTACAAATGACGCTTATTTACTGCCTCATCCGCCACCCTTAGTTTAAGCCTGTACTTGACGACGGAATTCAGCCTGACTCAGCCTTGCCCTTCCAGGGCTCGTCAATATAAGGCTTGCACAGGCCTGGCCTGTTCTCGCCGTCAGTCTTGGCCATTCTTACCTGGGATACTACCATTACGGTTTTATAGGCTCCCGATTCGTCTGCCTTGCCTCTCCCACTTCTCTCTTCTGATTTTTTTTCTGCGTTACCATGGGCCGTCTTACTCTTAACTGTACCCCATTCGGGCTAGGATTGCAAGGGAAACCATGGAAAACTCCAGTCATATAGCCGGCCCATAATGCATGGATTCCACTGTGTCCATTGGTCACACTGACTCAATGGACACCCATCCAAGTACTGGGCAGACTGAACGCTGCTTAGCTTGGATGAAGCTTAATTTTCAATTTCCTCCATGTAAATTTCTTTAGTTATGACTATTCAAATATTTCGGGAGCATTGACGATCGAGTAAAATATTTTCCTGTTACATTATACTCGTTGTAAAAAGTAATATGACCGATGGGAATCATGTGTCCCAATTTATCAGCTGTTAAATTTTCATATTACAATAAATGATTTACTCAATTAAATTCCTTCACTCACACAATACATTTTAGAGTGTGAATTTTTGGAATTCAACGTTTGTTAATGCTTTGGTAAAAACGTGCCCCCACTGTTACCAATTTTTGTTCCCACTGTAATTCAATTAATCTGTTATTCATTTCATCAATATAATTCCGTGCTTAGTAAATGTCAAATACTCTGACACTAAATTTTCGAAAAATTGAGCGCGTGGGCGGGTCAGAAACATATAACCGCATTCTTCGAATTGGCTTCCCCTACAGCCCCAGGCATGCGACTATAACGACAGTCTACTCTAAATTATTGGAAATTTCATGGAATTGCCGGATAATGTCACATAATCGACCAGAAAGGTCGATAAAGGTGTTATGTTTTATGGTAAATTTGCAGTTAGTTATGAAGCAGCTCAATGGGTCAAACATTTCGAGGATTTTCATTGCCTATCCCGATCGCAATTTTCCATTACTGAATACGAAATTCTATCAAGCCTTTCCCGGGTAAAACAATATGTTCCACCAATATTTATTTGAAAATCCAATAAAATGATGTATTGTCAATTGTACTGGAAAATTCATTACAAATTGTACGTAGACATGACTGACGGAACGGACTGATTCGATTATCCGTAATTGAGGAATGGATGAAATTTTTTATGGTAACCGAATATTATGAAGGGACTGCTGCCAAAAATATCCTGCTTGTTAAAATCGAATATCCGAGGAATCTTCAGCCAACTGATGGATCCAAGCAATTCGGATAATTCATCTCTCAATCAATGTGAGAGTTCCATTCAGGTTTTATAAACCCGTTTGAGGGCTTTGAATTCAGTATGAGATTCGACTTAATAAGTTCGCGCCAATATTGAAATTTGTCACAGCGGGTGAGATATTAACCCGTTTGCTCTCGAATTCCCTTGATTTTTGCATGTCAGTTACGACTGTTTGATGTGACCCATTATTCACTCGATGATATTTATGAACGGTCGAGTTTACAGTTGATCGTATATACAACACAAATTTTATGTTTGGCACTTTTGGCCCGAGACTAATTGGGCACTGACCCATGCCTCTACACCTACGAAATTGGGATATTGACATTCAATATGTCATTTGAATCAAATTGATGCACGGAAAAAAAGTTGAATGATCATTGCCAAACAAATCAACACCCAGAAAAATGATTTATTTGAATCAAATGAGGTTTTTTTTCAAATTGAACAAAAATTTTATTCGAAGTTTTGTTTATATTAAATTAATAATTCTTTACTATTAATAACTCTTCAATTAACCCGAATCAATTCTTTATTTATACTTATTAAAAGTTTTCTTATCTCGCGTGCTACATGGAAAAAGTCGCATAAACCTAATCTAGGGAACATGAAATCTGGACGATTTGGGCTCTCTAGAATCATTTTAAACCAACTTTTGAGGACAATTTTTCTTGGGGCATACGCCGCTTTTCTACAAATTTTTTTCCAATAGAAATTTTTCTAGACTAATGTTTATTGCTTCAAAAGTGCGACCGAATATCAGAAAAATGAAGAGAAAACCGTGAAACGATTTTTTTTCATTTTTCCACTACTGGAGAAATATTTCTGAAAAAAGATCATAAGCGCCAAAAAAAAATTGTCCTCAAAAGTTGGGTTAAAATAATTCGGCAGAGCGCGTAGCGTCCGTGAAGCGCTGTCTTACGACCGGAATGAAAAAAAATTTTCATCAGTGCAAGATATCTTATTCTTGTCAATTTTCGAGCCATGACGGGAGGGGTACTTTTCCAAAAACTTTTTTTGTCAGTGTAGAACGATTCTCCGGAATATCACTTCACATGCTTATGAATAACCGGCTTCGCAATTTGAATCCATCAATTTTCCGATTCTCCAGGGATGAATCTATTCAGGGCGGGATACCAGAAAGATTAGGTAGTTCAATGTTTGCGTAGGGGATGATGAACTGCTCTCACGCATTCATAATGAGGACCCTCAGGAGATGTATCCGTTTACGATTAATATTTTGGGACATAAGGGAATTGATGGCTGGAAATAAGTAAATTCAATTCAATGATTCTCTATCAGCAACAAATACTTGTATTTCTGTGTTAATAGCGTTCAATTTCGTAGTTCAATTCTAGTTTAATTTAACTTCAATTTCTCATCACCTCGCCAGTAGACTGTTGAAAATTTTTGTCTAAAATTTCCGGTACACTTTCAAGGGGAAAAAAATCATGGAGTGTTAAATTTTACTGAGAATTCTTCCCATCCAAATTTCAGCCAATAGAATTCCATTATTCGGGTGTTATATTATATAGTCAACATGGTATTCAAGGATAATCGGGCGAGCTGGGAGGGTTGGAAAAAAGCAGCCATTTTTTTACGTATTCTTTGAATGATGAAAAAGGCGTGTGCGAAGTTTCAGACTGCTGGGGAGCATGGTTGATTTATTATGAATTTTTGAAAAAGTGACCTTATGGACATCACCAAAAAAACTGCAAAACCCAAGGAAAAAATGCACCCAAAGCCATGAAACTTTAGACACATTTAGAACGTGTGATCAATGATTTTTTGAGTGAAAAAGATTGTCGCCTAGGAGCATTGTTTATTAATGATGACGAAAAAAGTACTGAAAAATGAAATTTCTGCGCACGCAGCCCAGACGAGCAGCAACGTCCCAAGTACCGATCGGGTGGGGGTAGCGCGGTCAATTTAAGCGTCTCTTGAGAGAGAACGATGAAGCGTTGTGATTGGAGCTCCCTCGAGCCAGTGGCACCAGGAGCCGGTGGCTCCTGGTGAAAAAAAAACTACCGACGATATTGCCGATATTTTTTCATTTATTAAAAAAAAAATCTGAAAACCATTCAATGCATGGAACAAATACAAATAAATTTGATTAGCTGCAACAATAATTTTTAACCTGAGATACTCCCTAATATTGCATGAATTTTGAATCCAAATGGGAAAAATTTTTTTTATTACATTTTTGTACATTTCCTCCTCGCCCGATTATCCTTAAGCGCAATATTTTCCTCAAGTTTCCCTGCAAACAAACAAAAGTGTTAAGTTTTGCAGAAGTGAAATGAAGTCAAATGAAAGTGTCAAGTTTAGCCTGCAAAACTTGATACTTTCATTTGTTTCCAAAGAAGCTATCGGGAAATATTCCAATAATTCTGAAGGTCTCGGGGTATTATAACTGATAATTTTTGATAATTCAACTGGTAATTTTTCATGTTGATATATATATGAAAACCAAAAGATTTCCTAGACGAATGAGCCCCTCATTGGAACTGACAGATGGATTTTGTCTCATAGTGCAATTCTCTCTTGGCTGAAATTTGGATCGAAAAATTCTCTTCTGAATATCACTCGAGCTTCAAAATTAATTAGATATTTCCCTCAAGGTTCCCTGCATACAAACGAACCTGTCAAGTTTTCCAGGAAAAACTACTCGTGCTTCGCACTCGTGATTTTTTACCCTAAAAAGCTTGATTTCTTCGTTTGTTTGCCACGAACCTATCGGGAAATCACCGATAATTTTGAAGCGTGTTATTACATACGAAAATTCATTCAAAATTTTGAATTTTATGAAACTGAAATTGGCCGTTTCCACAGATTTCCCATCAAATTGGGAATATTCAATAGACAAATTTCTGGAATTTTCACTAGAACTGTCACTTGTTAAAAATTTCCAAGAAGCGTGCCGGAAATTTCGGCCAAAAATTTTCAACAGTGCATGCAAAAATTCGTTGATTTTCACCACGATTTCCCTTTAGCATACACTTTATCTTCCTTCCCCTCGAATTCAAGCGCACTGGAGCAAAAACCGCCATTGAATTTCGAATACTTCAGCGGATATACTCCTCGGTGATTAAGAATTGTTCCAATGAATCACCCTCGCACTCATACAGATCGCCGGGTTTTATTGCTTGGGACGACGCGGAATTCAAGTCAGCGTAACAATAGGCTCCAAATAGGGAAAAACAGAGGAAACAACGGAGCAGGGGAAACATGAAAATAGTATATCACGTGGACGTACAGGTATAGCAGGATATACAGCAGTGTCAATTTTTTTTGTGCATTTTTTGACGATTTAGGTCGTCTTTTGTCTCGTTCAACGACGTACAGGTTACTCTAAAATATGGACTGGTATTAGACTATGAAAATTGTGGTTATGAATGGAAAATTCCAGATTTAGTCATCTCGGAAGTTATTTTGGAGAATTTTGTTTATTCTTGTAGGAGAGGGTAGGACAAAACGGACCACTGACAGAAGATTGATAATTTTTATTCTTGTAGGAGAGGGTAGGACAAAACGGACCACTGACAGAAGATTGATAATTTTTATTCTTGTAGGAGAGGGTAGG
The DNA here is from genome assembly GCF_001412515.2 of Diachasma alloeum. NCBI lineage: Eukaryota > Metazoa > Arthropoda > Insecta > Hymenoptera > Braconidae > Diachasma > Diachasma alloeum. The sequence goes on along the minus strand of NW_021680783.1, from coordinate 311,901 downwards.
ACAAAACGGACCACTGACAGAAGATTGATAATTTTTATTCTTGTAGGAGAGGGTAGGACAAAACGGACCACTGACAGAAGATTGATAATTTTTATTTTTGCTTCCGAATGGAAGTCAAAGTCATTTGTGATTTGAGGTGATTAGTAAATCTGATCAAAGTGCGATTCAACGACACTTCTTGTCTATACCCCTATAACGATTACGATCCAAGAAACTTACTTTTAATGCAACATATTCAGTGTTCCCGATTTGATGGAAGGAAAAAAAAATTACCAATTTTCTGTCAGTGGTCCGCTTTGCCCTAGGGTTTCGCCCTGCGGTCCGTTTTGACCTACCCTCCCCTGTAAAAATTTGTTTTGCGTTAAACCGCGAAATCGACGTATCTCGTTAAATCGCGATGTTAACATCATTTTAATTAGTACAACCTGAGTTGAAATCAGTTTACATTTAGGGATTCTTGTATAAAACAAAAATTAACTTTCAATATTCACTTGTTCTCCCTCAAACTTGTTCATTATTAATTACTGAGTAATTACTAAGTGTGAGATTCCTGGTGCTACACCGAGCAAAATGGTAATTTTCGTCACAAAACCTCAAAAGTATTTTTCGACGAATACGACTTATACATTTGTGGCTTATAAAGCCAAGTTGAAGGCGAGGATTATAATAGGATTATAGCCACATGAGTCAGAATAGTATATTTCGAGACAAGGGCGACGGTTTTTTCACGAGTGTGAAGTTGGAGGCCCCAGGCGCATCCGAGAGCTACCAATCTCATGAGCTGAAAAATCCCTGTCGCACATGTGTCCACCCATATTTTTGGTCAGTGATGTCAAGTTCAGTGAGTGGCGAACTGTGTCCTTTTTCGTTTCCAAGTAAACGAAATGAGTTTTCATTTGAGTAGATCTGCGCCAAATCAGCAGGATAAAAAAGTTGGAGCCGGGGATTTTCGTTTCAATTTATAGTGTAATTTTCAGATTCAAAAAAATTTGTCTTTTTAGTAATTAACGACTGAAAACAAAAACGTTTTCTCGTATAAACCCCACCACACTGGAGATACTGCTATGTATGATGTCTCATTTTGAAGAGTTTTCCATGTTCTTTGAATGTGCTAAAGAGGGATTTGATATCTTGAAACCTCGCAGAAATACTAAGGCCAATTTGAAAAAAAAAATTCTGTGGACAAAACCAGCAATTTTCAAAAAATCATAACTCCCTCAATTATCGATAATTTTTAATTTTTCTTTCTTCCAAATTTTTGTCTAATCGCTATCTTTTCAGAAAAAAAAATTGAGACAAAAATTCCCAGCATCGATTTTTTTTATTGGGGGGAGAGGGGGGGTCTGTAATTGGACTATTCATCCTCCGTTCCAAATTTTAGCCAAAATTTTTATTGTCAAAAACGGTTTTGGTCTTTAGAATAAGCGCAAAACAGTTTTTAGAATATTGAATTGAACAAGTAGGAGACAGTGGGGCAAAATGGGCTCCTAGAGCAAAACGGGCTTCCTTATTTTTTCATTTATGAAATTCTTCGAAATTTTAGTGAACCTGTCTCTTTGCGATAGTACCGGAGAGTGACTTCAGTGTCAAATGTGCCTAAGAGATCCAGGCGATTTTAAATTCGAGTGTGACGATTGCGCATAATGCTTAACATGAAAGAATTATTATTGTTATTTGAAAATGCGTTCATCAATAATTATTGATTTGTTAATTTGATTATTCTGTTATTTTTACGTATTTTTTAGATTAAAAAAATCTTGCTGTGAGTTTGGGAGGTCAAAAATATGCTTTCTCCAATTTCTGAAATTTTCATTTATCGGAATTACTATGGAAATTATGGTTGTTTCTAATCACATTCCTCTTGATTCTCATTGTTTTCCTCAATATTTATCATGGTTTTTTTTATTGTTATTTTACATCACTTCGACTCGATTGGGTATATTGCGATGGTGATCAAAACTTTAAAATGGTTAGATCTCACCATTCTACCCGACCGGAATTTGAACTCGGAACCTTGCGCACGTGAGGCAACGACCTTACCCACACTGAGAGAAAAATCTGAAGTTCGATTTATAATAAGAAAATTGTTGAGGCATTTTGGTGAACGATACGATTTTTTTTGTATGCGGCACATGACATTATAGTAACTTCACAAGCGTAATTTTTGCAAATCAAAATGCAGTTAAACTAACCAAAGTTCAAAAGTAACCAGAGAAAAATCTATCGTGAGGAGAACTACAAAATAGTTGCAATGACTACATTCCATTGTAGTAATTACTTCTCCGGCCACAGTTACTGTAACCCATGAAAAATTGTTGAGGACTTTTTGACTATCATTCGATGGTGATGGAATATAGTCAGAAGAATTATATTTTTCTCTCAGTGCACTACGCCAGGCCATCGGGCACGTTATCATGTTTGTTTCCACAATAAATGACAAATAGTCAATAAGATTATTATGAAAAAAGCACTTATTCTATTTCAGGGGCCGATTTTGCGCTACTCTCCCCTAATTTTGGATTACTTCAAAATAGATGCAATCATCTACACATTCTTTTCGTGACATAAGTAAATAATGTTAAAGTAACAAAAATGTCTCGCTGTGTATTACGGAGCGAATTTGTGTATAAAAAATGATGTGCACAAAATCCTCACTCGAATTGGCCATAATTCACGGCACATCGTACTTTCCTCATGAAAGGGATTTGGCGCATGCAAGACCTCGAACCTTATCGCTTTTTAATCTGCTTAGGATCCCACAAAAAATATGACATAACAGATTTGGATGTTTCGAAGAGGATGGTTAATTTACGACTTGGACCATGCAGCCGAGCACCGTCACCTGTCCCTCATGCAAAATGTAGAAGCGGTTGGATGGTCAAGATGCGAGCAAAAAAGTTGCCGTCCCGTATGGTTATGGTAAATTCTGGATTTTCTCGTTAAAACTTCGACACGTCAACCATGTTGAATCGTTAATTGGACAAACTTCACATTTTCCACGGGACTGACGACGGTTATTATCGCCAACAACAGTTCACGGCGAGTGACTCGATAGAAAAATGGTGAAGTACACGTAATATTTCATGCAGTGACACGTAATCGATGTGAGAAATTCTCCCTATTACAGTGTTAGCAAAAAACTGAAATATTTTCGTAGTTATTTTTAAGAATATATTTATTTGAATTTACCGGGTTTTTGTCAATTTTCATAAAATAATCGAACTGAAATTTATAGTTTCCGTCAATTTTTCTATGAAATTTTGAATTTTCAATGACGAAATTCCTCAAAAATTCATTGGAACTTGAATGGGATGAAAATTTCTAAGAAGTGTTTAGAAAATGTGGTTTCTTAAAGTAAATTTAGTTGAATCAATTTATTTAATAGTTTTCCTGACTCGGCGAATCACAAACGACAAGTTTCTTCAATTACAAGTTTTTTTTATGTTAATTTATTCCAACAACGAAAATAATAATCCATAATCGTTCCATTGGCACGGGATGTCCGAAAATAGCTTCAATTCAATACTAGTATATTTCGATACAAGTGCGACGGGGTGGCAACGAGTGTAAAGTTGACGACCCGAGGCGAAGCCGAGGGCTGCCAATCACACGAGTTCTTTAAAACTAACGAACTATATTTTTTGTTAGTGATGTTACGTTCAGCGAGTGCCGAATTGTGCCATTTTTCGTTTACTAGTAAACGAAAAGTCTTTTCGTTCACATATTTCGACTTTTCGTTTACTAGTAAACGAAGTAGTATATTTCGTAAAGAGTGCAAAAAAGTGTTTTTTGGCGAGTGGGAGGTTTATATTACGAGCCGAAGGCGAGTGATATAATCCCACGAGCGGAAATTGAACTTTTAGGCACGCGGGGCGTGCCGAAAAGTTCACTTTTCGTCACAGCGTGATGAAAAGGCACTTTTTGACACGGGCTGAACGTAGCAGCAGTGACAAAATAGTATATTTCGTTACGAGTGCGGAAAAGTGTTTTTTGGCTCGATATTTTTCATCACAATGTGCGGAAAAGGGACGTTTTAGGCACGCGAAGCGTGCCTAAAAAGTTACTTTTTCGCACAGCGTGATGAAAAAGATATTTTGCTCTTAAAAATGTTCGAGTGATGAGTTTCTTGATAAAAGTACACTAAGAGAAAAACAACCAGGTCTTGTTGGGGCCAACAAAATCGTCGGTTCAAAATTACCAAAAAATAAATTATTTGAATCGAATTTGAAAGTTTCAAATATGAACAATTGCTCTGCTTTCGACAATAACGAAATATTTGACTCAAAAGCCTGACGATGCACACGAGACGGTGTCTTTTTAGGGTGAAAATATCTCATATAAAGAAAAGTTTATCCAGAAATATTTTATCCCAAAGTTAGAAGAATGCTATCATATCGTTATTATTATTAACTTCCCGACCCGAAGGGAGGAAGTTATTGTAATGATCCCGAAAATCGAATTTGGAATTTCCATGATTTCTCCACATTTCTCGGCCTCTCGAATCATCCTGAAAGGTTTTTGGAGACATGTCTGTATGTNCTCTGAACAAACGAAGCAATTCGAATTTTCTTTCTCAATCGATGCGTTTTGATGTAACTTAGAACTAATTAGATTATGAGATTAATCGCCTCAGCGGTTTGCCAGTTATTCGCATAAAACATGTGAAAAAATGACGATTTCTTGAAATTCAAGGATTTCATCCGGAGAAATGATGTCATTCGCATTTTTGTTATTGCAATCGATGCGTGTTGATGTAACTCGGGGGTGATCTGTGTGTGAAGAAGATCGTCTCAGCGGTTGGTTAGTTATTCGCATAAAACATGTAGAAAATGAAGATTTCGTGACAATTCAATGATTCTATCCGAAGAAATCTTATCATTCTCATTTTTTTTATTTCAATCGATGCGTGCTCATGTAACTTAGGAGTGATCAGTGTATGAAGGCGACCGTGTCAGTGGTTTATTAGTTATTCGCACGATATATGTGTGAAAATGACAAAAATTCAAAGATTTTATGTCGAGAAATAATGTGATTATTATCTTTTTTTCAATCTATGAGTATTAAAAAAAACTTCGAACTGATGAGTATATGAGAACGATTGCCTCAGCAGTTTCTTAATTATTTGCATAAAACGTGAAGGAATGACAATCTCTTCAAAATTCATTGCATTCACCTAGAAAAATTACTTCATTCGCATTTTACCTAAGGTAACGATGGGTTTGGAATTAATTTTGTGTAATCGATGCGTCTCCACATAACTTGATTCTCATTGGATTTTGAGCAAAATCGCCTCAGTGGTTGTTGAGTTTTTTAAATAAAACTTTCGAATTTTGCAATTAAAAAAAAGGGAAAGTTTTAGAGTGGGTTAACTTTGAAGTTACAAAATTTTGAAGTGGGCCAACTTTGAAGTTGGAAAATTTTGAAGTGCGTCAACTTTGAAGTTGCAAATTTTTAAGTGGATCAGTTTCGGAGTTGAGAGAATTTTGAAGTGGGTCAAGTAAAAAGTGGGTTTAACTCAAACTTGATTGAAGTTTGAGTTAAATTAAATTGCAAATGCGTTCTTTGCGAAATCACCCTAAGGGTAATACCATAATGGATGCAACGCCAAACGCATGCATTGCATTAAATAATTATCTAACTGTTTTCCGAATATTTCTGACAATGACTAGTGTTGCCTATAGCGTGCGCCGCATTCACGGTGGCATGACCCCAGCGTCAACAAAAACAAATGGTCGGGAAGTTATTGGTTCGACCCGTAATGGGTCACACCCAATTCCACCAACTCCTACCGGTCATACCCCAAAGAGGGAGCGCGCGACCGAGCCTGATTTTTTCATTTAAGGATTTATGTCTTGTCTGTGATTATTGAATAGCCGAAACGAAAAACTAGTATTCCTTGTGTTGCATAAAACGAACATTTTTTGAGAGCAAAATATGTATGGAAGTATGGAATAATGAAGAAGTAGTGCTAGAAATGGCATTTCTTGCTTGCACAGAGACTACAATTTTTTGAAACTACTCACGGAAAAAAACGCGCATTGAGTATAAATGGATGGGTATTTCAATTCCCGGGTTAAAACGAAATAACCATCCTCGAATTGAAAGACTCATCCCCCATTCGAGTGTAAAATATACTTGAATCAAGTATATTATATACTCGAATAAAGAATAATATACTTCATTTTGGTATAAAATATACGCAATTCAAGTATATTTTTTTCCGAACTAAATCAACAAGAATTTTTGAATCACCGTACTAAAGCAACAAAAATTTTCCATCTCGGCGCACTCTTTGCTGATTTGGCACAAAAAATTATGTTTTGATAATTTAAAAAAGAAACCTTTTTGGGGCAAGTAAGACTTTTTTCAGAACTGTCGTTTTTCTCTCAGTGTAGAGACGTAGAAAACTTTTTGTTTCTCAGTGTATAAAAATCCTAAGCGGCTGTATCCTTGATACAGCAGTTAGACTTAACGTGGTCTTAACACGTCTAAAGTTCTCGCCACGAAAGAAAGAACCTTGCTGGTTACCCCCACTCTCCTAAATTTAGCTTTCAATCCATGGCCCCCACCACTCAAGCCGATGTTACTTCTTTCGTGGCACGGACTTTAGGTTGTTATTCATGTGCGGGTGCGTCGACGCGTTGGGATGTTGTCAATGGGTCAGTTATCACCTAGATGTGACACTAAGCCTAACTGGTGTATAAAGGTTGCAATACTTGAAATGTTTTTAATTGTATGGCTTAACCCAAATTGAATTTTTCCAAAAATATTCGAATGTTCTAAAAAATTCGAGAATTTTCTCAAATTTTTGAGAAAATCTAAGACTTTTCCAAAATTTTCTGTAAAACCGGAGAATTGTCTTGAATTTTTTTCCAAACTGGAGAATTTTCTCGAATTTTCTAAAAACTTGGGAAATAATCTCAAATTTTCCAGAAATCCGGAGAATTTTCTAGAATTGTCTAGAAAATCCCAGAACTTTCGTGAATCTTCTACAAAACCGGAGAACATTTTCGAATTTTCTGTAAACCCGGAGAAATTTCTCGAATTTTCTAGAAACCCAAAGAGTTTTCGCAAATGAGAGAACTTCGCCAATGACCCCTAAAATAAAATTAAGGACGCATTCGCTTAACAAATTCCCCCCCCCCCCCAACTGCAATCAACCAGAGTTTCATTGCGTTTTGCAGTCTAATCGAATATCGTCACTCTCCCTGAAATCGATGGAAAGACAAGAATAGTGAATAGGTATTAATAGTGGTGACGAAGGATTGGGGGGGTCATACAAACTGGGGGTGAACAGGAAGTGGTCTTCTATTCTCAACCGTAATTACACTACCGCACCATTGAAGTCCTAATCAGGAGGCGAGGACCCCACGAAACCCATTTCATTCCCAAGGATATCGCACATTTGCTTGGCTCGTCTGTGTATTCACACTGCATTGTGACTCAGAATTCGATTAAAACGGATGTCATAGACGTTGGGATACTAATGTCAGTTACAGCCCCTAACGACCGAATATTCAATATCCTCAATTGGTAATTGTTGGTAGTGTATAGATCTGAGGCATATTCTTGACCTATCTGGATTTCAATAAATGTCCGATAATCCATATTACTCTTGTATTATTGACAGTTGGTGCATCTACATTCAACCGAGAGGAGTAATATTTCGTGATCCCTATTCACCGGCAAATAGGTCATCCGGTTGTTATGTCACAGATGGGAATCGTGAAATTGAGTTTTGGATTTCTGGATGATATTCTTGGTGAACATATTGCTGTGGGTACTGAATTTAATCATTACACCTTTTATCACTAAAGAGATATACGAGGTCGTTCATGAAAACTGTGATTAACAAATAGATTTCAGTTGGACAGAATTTCACAGGGACAGGGATTTTTAGTGAAAACTAGAAACTTCTTCTCTCTATGTTCTACTCGTAGAAAAATTTTCAGATAGAGTGACAGTAGTGGCTACGCTAAGCAGCGTTTACATGAAGAAAAAGATTCCAGAAAAATTACTGTGGTAGCACGGTGAAATATGTAGGTTCATTTGGACGGACTCGGAAAAATTCCCGTGCCAACACCGAAATTTCTGCCGTGCGCTATAGCAATTTTTTTCGGATTTACCGTGAAAAATTCTTGTACCTCACAGAAAATTTTCCGCTGCTGGCACGGTGGGTTTTCACCTCCCCGAATGGAACTGCTGACGCTAGGTGCGATTGTAGATACCTACTGTGCCTACACGGAAAAAAGAGTTGGAGAAAAATTCCCGAACCAGGCAAATAATCGTGGAGCGAACTCGATTTTCCGTACTGTTTCACCCTATATCGAGGAAAAAGTGCGAGACGAATAGTGAATTTGTCTCCGTTGCCTGTAAAATTTACCCTGCATTCCATCAAAAATTATCCCAGCGAACGTGAACGATTACTCAATATTGCGTATAATTTTTCTGTAACGAAAAAGGATTTTTACCAAATACGTTTTTTAGATTTTAATCTTCTTCCCAACTTCGAAAAGTTGATTTTGTCATAAGACTGTTATTTCAACAGCTAAGCGGTAAAACTATTCTAGTCGACTCATCTCTTAGCTGAGTTTTCAAGGAATATCTCCAAATCTACGGAGATTCTACTTCTGAAGTTTTTACTTTCTGATCTCTAATTTAAAACATCGCATTCACTCATTTCAATAGAAATATTGGACTACTGATGTGTTCACCTTAGTTACACGAGCGTAGGATCATTTATCTCAAGACTTGGTTGAAAACTCTGCTATTTTTTTTTCAGTGCAAAGCCACATGAGTGGTCATGCTAAGCAGTATTCATTTAGAATTTATTTTAGAATTTAATCTTCAAAATTCAAACTATGTTTTGTGACGAGGTGAAATGAGCCCCACACGATATTTCTTCCTAAATATTTCCCGCCACCGTTGATCACCGTAAATTTGCCCGATATTCCCTTCCTTCACCTTAACCCGAAACAAACCCAGAAAGCAGCAGAACCCGGAGATGAACTGCCCCCAAGAATACAGCCCGAACATCCCCGGAGGCCGCATGAATAAGAAATACAGCTGTCCAGACGTAAGAGAAGGAGGATTTATAGAGGGAAAGATGACACATCTTCCCGATGCCATAATATAGGACGTCCCGCTGCCTTGATGTCACGCTGACGAGCCAATGCGAATAGGTTGGACGAAAGTAGCCGAGGAACGGCGAAAGAGGTCCGGAGAAGAAGAGGACACTCGTCCCGACAGTCTCCAGTGTCAGCACGTGATTGTGCGTATGAGTGAAAAAGTAATATTTAAAAATTCTTGTAAATATTCCGATTGGAGCGAGAGGCTCCGGATTTTTTTTTTTTTATATTACGGCCCTTTCTGCCCTCTGATTAGCTAATCGGCCCTATCCAACCCTATGCATGCGGCTGTGGATTCTACACTGCACCGCATTTGCACTCCTATAGAACATAGGAGTAGCATGGGAAACCACAGGAAACCCATGCCGGTACAGGCGGTCACTATATTAGCGACCTCCCGCTCGCCGGAGCCTCCGGTTGAAAAACTCGGTTCCACGGGGAATCGAACTCACAATCTTTCGCACACTAGGCTCGCATCTAGCCGCTTCGGCCACCGACGTCAGTGCAAGAGGCTCCGGATTAAGACGTGAAGTTGTGGCCTGGAGAATGGCCGTGCCCAGGAGCCCAGAGAAGGAACGGAGGCTCCAGTTAATTAATTGTCTCGTGAAGACCTGACCAGCATGCCAGTGTTCTTCAATATTATTTGGCAGTTACCGTGAGTACCAGATACCTTTCCCCCTTTCCCAGTGGTAATTTCCTTGAATCTTTCCCCCCAACGGCGAGCCTACACAATTTTGCCCCTAGTAATTAATAGAGTATTTCAGAGAACATTGTATTAAGTTGATTAATTGTTTTTTGCCCCTAAACACGACTAGCTTCTTCCTTTTTGCATATCATCTAGAGTCATCCCTTTTACGAGTGTACAAAAGTAGCTTGGCCTTACCCATTCCCTAGATCACGAGTAAAAGCCTGATAAAGAGTTGTCAAATCCATTGTATAGTTAAGAATCCAGATTATATGCGATTAAAGTTTCAGTAAAATTGGCATCATTGTCCCAGTAAATTGATTACTCTAATCCCTCATTTCAGGCCCTAATATTAATGAAGATAATCTCCCAATATAAATATTCCCATTTACAGGTAATTATATTCCTCTATTCATCTTTTAATATATTTTAATAAAATAACACAAATCTCGGTTACAATTTGTATTAAGGACTAAAACATGAATAAAAAATATATATATCGGATAGACTCCATGAAGGCTCAAACCCGCATAATTTTATACTTTTAAATTATAACGGCATTGCAAAGAACTTGAGCTGCTACTGAAAATTCTGATAATCGAGCTCAGCAATTTTCCTGCACACGGTCTGACCTCCTTGATTCTATCCCGAAATTACCTCGTCTAAATTCGGTAGTGGTTTTCGGTTGTCGTTCACTCTACAATTTTATTGATCCAAAAATTTGAAACGCGAGAAAATTCGATTCCGTTGAGCACGATAATAATACTTATCCTCTTACTTCTCTACTCACTCCGTCCATTTTTTTTGGGAAGTATCTCTCTCAGAAATACAATTACTGAAGAACGATAAAGTTGGGATCGTGGCTAGTACTAAACGCATCATAAAATTCGGGAAAGATCACTTGGACGNCCGCATTTGCACTCCTATAGAACATAGGAGTAGCATGGGAAACCACAGGAAACCCATGCCGGTACAGGCGGTCACTATATTAGCGACCTCCCGCTCGCCGGAGCCTCCGGTTGAAAAACTCGGTTCCACGGGGAATCGAACTCACAATCTTTCGCACACTAGGCTCGCATCTAGCCGCTTCGGCCACCGACGTCAGTGCAAGAGGCTCCGGATTAAGACGTGAAGTTGTGGCCTGGAGAATGGCCGTGCCCAGGAGCCCAGAGAAGGAACGGAGGCTCCAGTTAATTAATTGTCTCGTGAAGACCTGACCAGCATGCCAGTGTTCTTCAATATTATTTGGCAGTTACCGTGAGTACCAGATACCTTTCCCCCTTTCCCAGTGGTAATTTCCTTGAATCTTTCCCCCCAACGGCGAGCCTACACAATTTTGCCCCTAGTAATTAATAGAGTATTTCAGAGAACATTGTATTAAGTTGATTAATTGTTTTTTGCCCCTAAACACGACTAGCTTCTTCCTTTTTGCATATCATCTAGAGTCATCCCTTTTACGAGTGTACAAAAGTAGCTTGGCCTTACCCATTCCCTAGATCACGAGTAAAAGCCTGATAAAGAGTTGTCAAATCCATTGTATAGTTAAGAATCCAGATTATATGCGATTAAAGTTTCAGTAAAATTGGCATCATTGTCCCAGTAAATTGATTACTCTAATCCCTCATTTCAGGCCCTAATATTAATGAAGATAATCTCCCAATATAAATATTCCCATTTACAGGTAATTATATTCCTCTATTCATCTTTTAATATATTTTAATAAAATAACACAAATCTCGGTTACAATTTGTATTAAGGACTAAAACATGAATAAAAAATATATATATCGGATAGACTCCATGAAGGCTCAAACCCGCATAATTTTATACTTTTAAATTATAACGGCATTGCAAAGAACTTGAGCTGCTACTGAAAATTCTGATAATCGAGCTCAGCAATTTTCCTGCACACGGTCTGACCTCCTTGATTCTATCCCGAAATTACCTCGTCTAAATTCGGTAGTGGTTTTCGGTTGTCGTTCACTCTACAATTTTATTGATCCAAAAATTTGAAACGCGAGAAAATTCGATTCCGTTGAGCACGATAATAATACTTATCCTCTTACTTCTCTACTCACTCCGTCCATTTTTTTTGGGAAGTATCTCTCTCAGAAATACAATTACTGAAGAACGATAAAGTTGGGATCGTGGCTAGTACTAAACGCATCATAAAATTCGGGAAAGATCACTTGGACGTTTTTGTTCAACTTTTTTTTTGCAATTTTGTGTGGATAAAGTCATGACAATTCTTGTTTACAGGTCATTCGTTCAGCCCTCGGCACTTTTTAACAGTGCTCTCATGTGTTATGAGCCCCACAAGGCATATATATGTCGTTTACATGTCGATCTGGTGTTGATGTCATTTTTCCTCCCGAATTTTGCTTTGTATTGATGAAAAAAATGTCAGTTTTCCACTGCTTTCAATTCAAAATATAGCGGAATGACGGAACGAATGAGTTCAAAACTGCCAATCAAATTTTCGTGGGTTTTCAACAATGTGCTGAATGATAGAAATACCTTCCTTTGATTTCGATTGTCAATGTCCGCTAGTTGATTGTTTCAGGAATGCTGATGTAAATTAATACGTCAGCATGAACTTCACCTAATCACATCGTCTTTTCAACGCAACAAATATTTTGACTTCTCCCTCGATTTATCTGAAATCCTCACGAGACGCTGGGGATTACATTCTCAGTATTTTTACCGAGTTTCATCTCTCTGAAGTCAGCAGTTCCCGAGTTGTATTTTTCTTCATTTTTCTTTTTTCAAACACAGCTTTTGTTCACAATAAATCAACAGTTGATATTTATGATTACGAGCTGACGAGGTATGTCTTGCACTGTGACTTGTGACTTTTGTCTTTTCTTTTTAGGTATCTTCTCGATAACAGAAAATTACAAATTACTACGTAAATATGGTAATCGAGGACCATACCGGAAAACTTCGAAATTTGATTTATTTGAATCGAATTTTTACTTGTGTCACATTAATTTTTACTTTTCTGCTACCTTAACATTATATCAAATTTTAGTTTTTATTACGTTCATCCGTACATTTTCTCATATTAAAAATTACTAAGGTAAAGTGGAAAAAAAACGACAGAGTTCTTAAACAAATCTTACTTCTGTCATAAAAATAGTTTTTTAAAAATGATCAAAACAGGATTTTTTGTGCTAAACATGGAAAGAGTGCACCGAGATAAAAAAAATTTTGTCGCAAAAATACATTTGGTAGTTTAAAAAAAATTGTATTCTCTATACAAGCAAGGAATGTCATTTCCAGCACTACTTCATCGTTATACGATACTCCTATATGTATTTTCGTCATTCAGGCCCGTTAGGTAGCGCCTACTATAGCTGTCTTGAGGGAAGCTAAATGGCGTTTAACAGACCAGGTCTGTTAAACGAAGCACAGGTATGGTTAACTCGAGTTAGCAGCCCTAGGACAATAAAAACATACAGTTTCTAGATGGGCAACCCACAAAACCTTCGTAGGAATACAACATGAAGTGTGCGGTTATCGCTGTCACTTGCTTGAAAACTCGGCGGATCGTTCACCACTAATACGATGCGCCACCGTCATTGCCGATGACATCAGGAGTTGTTATTCCGTTGCTAGGGAGTCAGTCGTAACTTGAGGGTTATATTGTCAAAATATTAGTTTAATAAAGAGATTATATTCACTTTCTCGTTATATATCTATTTTGAATAGATTATATATATATTTCTATTAAAATGTGATGAAAAATTTGAGTATGTTGTGAGAAGAAGAGGAACGATGAAAAAGAAAAGTTGTAAACTGTAGATGTTCACACGTTGATTTTCTCATGAGAATAAATTTAGAAAAATGATTAATCCTTCTTTTTATTCTTTCAATTTGTTGCAATTTCCATTTCAGGAGGAGGAAGATTTCCATTCTCATCTAGATGTTTTTTGAATGTTTTTGACAGACTCCGTGAATTACAACTTTTGCATTCGTTCTTTCGAATCTCAATTTAGGATTTTGCATCTCTTTTTCTTCAATATTTTCTCTTCACTTGTCATTTCGTTTTTCTACAGTGGGGGGGGCTTCGCCCCCCCCAACCCCCCCCCCCGGGGCCTGCGGCCCCTGGACCCCGCTTCTGCGCCCCCTCCCCTTCCCCTCCCCCTCACCTTCAACGGGCCTTCATGACAAAAAATAGTATGTGTCATACGGACCGTGACGTCGGTTTGCGATTCGTGTGAGTTAGCAGCACTCGGCAGTCGGTAAGACAGGACGAGGCGCGCCGAAGGCTAACTTCACACTCATCGCAAACCTCCGTCTACGGTCCTAATGACACAATATACTATTTGCTCCCGAGAAATATTCGTTTTATGCGAAACAAGGAATAGTAGTTTTTCGTTTCGCCTTTTTAATAATCACAGGCAAGAAAAGAATCCTTAAATGAAACAGTAACAATGATGTGATAGCAATCTTATAAGTTAGGGACAAAATATATCTTGATCAATTTGCCTTTACATGAGATATTTTGATCCAGAAAACGCACCGTCTGGTGAATTATCCGCCTTTTGGGCCAGATATTTCGGTGTTGTCCAAAGCAGAGCAGTCATTCATGTTTGCGACTTTCAAGTTCGAATCAAACAATTTCGTTTTTGGCAATTTTCAACTAGCGATTTTGTTGGCCCAAACAAGACTTGTTTAAGAACGTATTTATTTTTCTCTCACAAGGAACCCTAGGTAGGTGTCCGCCTCCGATTTTGATGAAACTTATATATGTTATAGAGGAGTCAAAACTAAGGGACACGTATTTTTTCTTATCGGCTAATACGTGGATTTTGGGGGAAAACTGTCCTCTGAAGTTGGCCACTTCTCGGGATATTTTGTCGTTTGCGTATATAAAGAGAATACTCAGACAAATATTTTGGCGTGTAAGAGGAAGCTTATGATGAATGATGAATATGTGAATTAGAAGCATTCCCAGGGATTGAAATGAATGCAGGAGCATTCAAAAAGACACAATACCTTTTCTTGCATTTTTTTTTTACAAATTGCAATTTAATAGCGAACAAATCAACTTCCAGTAACTGTTCTATCTTTCAATTTTCCGCGGTGTAAATCGAAGCTCGTGTGGGATAAAAGGATTAAAAGCCAAATTCGTACTCGGTGTGGTGAATGTGGGGGGTAAGTACCCTCCTGACAAGTCAGTCTTCGATAAAACAAAAAAACAAGGTTTAAAATTTTATGAAATCATTCCTATTTGCAACGTAAGGAAAAGATACGAAGTACCTTTTTTTGTTTTTGTTTTCTTCAATCGAAATTCGAACCCATCGAATAGATTACTAATAATTTGCAAATCGTCAAATCTGCTGCCTATTTACTTTTCATATAGTTTCTCTCAACGAATCGCCATGACAGCCTTCCCTACATCACAAGCATTTGATGACATCTCGATATGGAAATATGACAATAATTATAGTAATTACTCAAGAGTGGGATTCCAAGTAAACATGTCTAATAATGGTAGAGTTCATAGCATTTATTTTTTGTATATATCATGATTTTAGTATAATTTTCCGAATCATCAATATTCTAGATAGGTAATATTAGGGATCGTAATTCAGACAGAAATGGTATTCATCAAAAAAATGCGACAAACAAAGAGATTTTTTGCACCATGAGCACCGAACTATAACGACATTGGAACAGCCCTCCATGTCACAGTAGGGATGAGAAGATTGGCCGAAGGCAAAATCGACGGGATTCTCAAACTTTTCCGGTTTTCTAACAATATAACCACCTTTAAACCAAGCATAATGAAATAAATTTTGATATCTTGGTGAAGATAACTGATTATGAACCAAAGATTGTAACTTTATTATATTATTTCTTAAATGTAAATTAATATCATGACCAAGGAGGACAACGGTATCCGAAAAATGACGGACATAATTTTTCCATATTCTAAAACCGAACACATCGAGGGGTTGAATCTTTCCAGTGGTACCCTTCGGTATCAACATAGTTAATAACTCTTTATTTGGAGGTGTTGCTTCTCGTACCGCTCCAGCGCAGTGACCACTCCACGAGTCTATCAGCAGTAGACTTTTCGGTCCAACGTTAGGGAAAAATACTTCCTTCAACCATGTTTTGAAATGCTCTAAAAATTGAGAACATTTTAATGATCGTAATTAATGTGTATAGAATATCAGGTGCTCTTGTGTCTTGAATATTATCGTACCTGAAGTGAGTTTCTCCGATTTGGAAACAGTGACAGAAAAATTGGATGGTCTGAAAAGATTCTGCTCTACGATAGGGTCAAAAGTTCCAGAAAGTTCTTTCAAAACCAGGAAAAGAGGTGACAGTAATTTACCATCAGCAGAAATTGTGGGTTGTATTGTATAACTATGTGTTGTCGAGGTTACCGATTTTACTATACATGCCACTTGTTTTGTGCCTTGTTCAGCTAAAGTACGTCCTGAATGAATTTCCAATTTAAAACCACTCTGATCCGAATTATAAATGTTTTCCGGTCCATACGTGGCAAAATAAGGCTGAAGTACTTTCTGAAGGCAAACTTTTTGAAGAAATTCGTCTGATTGTTTTTGTAAAGTTTTTCGATTTTCTAATGTTTTGCGCGTGACGAATTTGTTAATTTTCCGAGATGTGATACGATGTGCTTTCTTGAAATTATGTAACCACCATGGGGAAGCCGTGAAACGAATGTCTTCAAATCCTATATCTTTCCGAGCTTGCAGAGCCCACCTGCGTAGGTCGCTGTCGTGAACAATCAATCCCGCATCAATTGCTTTTTTCATATTATTCAATGTATACTCCGAAATACGCTTCAACTTCTCCATATATGTCCCTCTTTTGTTGATTTGGTGTGCCCAACGACGTAATTGTCGACTGGAATTCACCTTTTTGAATCGATTCGAAACTGTTTTTACGGAAAGATTTTGTCCTCTTTGCACTTCTCCAGAATTCCACTGCTCTCCGCTTATATTTGAAATCTACAGGTTCCTCATCTTCTGAACAACTTTCAGATGATTTTTTATTATGTGGTTGAAATTCTTTATCTTCAAACGCTATCATTTTTATATCTTTATAAGGCTCTTGAAAATCCAGAGATGTTTCTTCAATCATTTCTACACTATTGTATTCCTCCATGGATCGAAGTAAAATCGTTTGGAAAGTATCCATTAATTCGCATTCCGCATTGTTCACGGGCGTTTCAGGAAGATTAAAAACTTCAAATGTTGCCATGAGAAGTCTGATGACGTTGATTGGATTAATTTTCATCATGAACCGATCACGAAACAAAACACTCACTGATAGACAGTTTTTCTCGACAGATTTTGGTAGACTGATCGTGAATTGCATGAAAGATGGAAGTCAAAAATACATATTTATCCCCATGATTTTATTTTCAAACAACAGGAGTCACATTCAAGTCGATATTTTTATTCTACCGCATACGATCTCGTTGCGGTTCTGCAGATAACCATATAAACATCGATGGAGTAAGACCACCTCAATTGTATGTTATTTTTAATTTCTTATACTCTACACAATTTTCGACTTTTCCACGACCACTGGCCAAATTGATCCATTACTACTCTCTCGCACTGCCTCATCAGAACGTATTTCATTCTCGAAAATGCAGACGATGGATTTTTCTTTTGCCTCCATATTCAGTCTCCAGAAACAAAAAAATTAACGAAGAAGGTACTCCGTATTTTCCTCATCCTGTTATGAATAGTGATTTTATAAAATTTTAGATTATATTTTTTTTCCATTTGAAAAATGATTGTCTAGGAGGGTAGTGGGCCCCCACATTCAACACTCCTGGGGATGAATTTCATTGTTAATCTCATCAGTTCTCACGAGCTTTGCATTACACAACGAAAAATTTCAAAATTGAAAAATTACAAGAAATTAATTTTTTCGCCATTAAATTGCAATCTGTAACAGAAATGCAAAAAAAAATATTCTGTCTTTTTGAATGCTCTTTCGAATGGAATTGGTTCCATGAAATTTCGAGCAATGGTTTTTTTTTAATTGGAAAAGTAATTTTTCGCGGGGGTAGTTCACCCCCTAAATTTCAACCCCTGGGAATGATTTTAATTCACATATTCATCATTCATCATAAGCTTCCTCTTACATGGCAAAATATTTGTCTTAGTATTCTCTTTATATACGCAAACGACAAAATACTCCGAGAAGTGGCCAACTTCAGAGGACAGTTTTGCCCCCAAAATCAACGTATTAGCCGATAAGAAAAAATACATATCCCTTAGTTTTGACTTCTCTATAACATATATAAGTTTCATCAAAATCGGAGGCGAACACCTATCTAGGGTTCCTTGTCAGTGTAGATGATACCGTGGGGCTACTCACCAAAATCACGGCGCCTCTCTGGCATTAAATCATTTCGAAATCACTGAAATCAAGTGATTTCAGCTCTCCGAAATCATTTTGCAAATCATCTTCGAAATCACGTGAAATTCTCTGAAATCAATGAAATCACCGAAATCAGTGGCGCAATAGTGTAGTGTGAACCATGCAAGTAATTCGTGATTTGGTAATTTACACGCCTGTCAACGATAATAATAGAATGCCGCACTCACTGCCATGCTGGTTTTTTACCAAGGATCCCATATGTACTTACTCCCAGAGAAATGTTGTATGTGCTTATTATCGTATGGATCCAGAAAGTCCATTCGTTATAGTTTCAGATACTTCAAGCCAAGAATCAATAGTTCACAAATCTTCAATATGTTGGTTGTTTAATGAGGATCATTCATAACTCAGTAGTGATAGACTTCAGTGAGTTAGGGACGAATAAATAATGATAAGTACTAGTCATCGACGTAGGAACCCTTCGCAAAGTGAGAAAAAATATTATGTGAAAGAATTGTGAAGGAAATCGACATCGGTGATTGGTGTTTATTTCAGAAGAAAAAATATGCTACTTATTTATTAGGGTGTGCACTGAATTTCGCTTATTCAGAGGGGAAAACTCCGCCAAGCAGCGAATTTCCGAGTGAATATGTTTGTGTCAGTGGTCATAGCAAAAATATAGGTGTTCTTTGCCGTTGGTATATGTTGGATAAAACTCTGAATAGTTTAAAGTCGGAGCCAATGAGCTCTCACGATTACATTAATATAAGCCAGTATCAAAGAACAATTTCTCCTCCTCTGATCACTGAGAGTGGAGATTTGAGGCTCCCTGAGAGAATTTTTGATGAAGTTGAAAAATATTTCTAAATAAATGAGTTGATGTTATAGCAATCTAGGTGTGAAATCATTTATGAAACTTTTGTTTTCTAATATAAAGTTCTGAAATTTATTGATATTTGTGAATTATTAGTGGAGACTGGGGTAAAATGGGCCGTTCTTCAGCGTCCCTAACTCTAGATTAGCGGAGTGGAATCAAACGAATTCGTTATTATTTGCAAGTTGTTATTGCCAGTTTCGATTTTCATAATTTGACACGATCCGTTTTGCCTGACCTCTCGTTATAGGCAATCATGCGCGCTATCGCGCGCCACCACTTTCAAGTGAGCGCTGTAACGCACAATAACATCTTCGTAGTCATGGAAATCATTGATTGATCCATCAACCAATTGCAAGGCGAATAAAAAGTTAACAATCAAAACAATCATTCATTGTCAATCAACGTTATAAAAAAGAAACTTTATTCATCGTGATTTCAATGACTTTATATTTTCTGAAATTATTGATTTTGAATTACTGAAATCATTCGAAATCATGAAATCACCTCCTGAGACGATCGAAATCATTGAAATCATTTTTTCCGAAATCACTTAAATCACTGCTGAAATGATAGTGCCACTCAATTATGGAATGAGTAGTCCCTCGAATAATACAGTTAGGGATAGACTAAGCACAGTAGCCGGAATTGTAGATAAATAAAAATAAGAAATGTCATTCTTTCCCCGAATGTCCCCCCCCCCCCCCCCC
>NW_021680783.1:208387-292115 GCF_001412515.2 Diachasma alloeum | reverse complement strand
ATACGACCCCCCCCCCGATTTCCTCTACAGTAGACTCTCGTCACAGGCGCGCTCATGGGGTAATAGGGGAAGTGAATTCGGAGAATGTGACTGTATTTTGCTACCCCCACAATACGTTCACGCACGGTGAGATTTATGAGAATTGAGAGCCATAAAATAAAAATACGAAGGTTTTAAATTTCGTTTTATTGAATTTAACGCTTCATTTAATAATGTGAAGCATTACGTTAATAGTCTAGTACACATTTAATTGATTTTTTTTTGTAATCAACCGATTCTTTTTATCAAGAAACTTTTTTTTATCAACGTCGTTATCGTTTTTGGCGAATGCGCGGATTTTATCTTTGTCTTTTTTCCACTTTTTCAGCGTTGAGTGATGCACTTCCAACGCACGACACAGACAATTTATTTTCTCTCCATTATTTAATTGTTGCAAAACACTAGTTTTAGATGGAAGATTCACCTTAATTCTCTTTTTTTGATATTTTTATCTGCAATTTCGCTGTTATTTTCTTTATTCTGATTCATTATCTAATTCACGTTATCCCCACAAAACTGGAATCTCTTTCCATGCCAGTCTAGAGGTAACTAAATTCCATGATCGAAAATTCGTATTCAAAGTATTTTATTTTTAGGCTTTCCTGGAATTGAGAGACAATGTCTTCTTGGAGATAACGCTGGTATGTTTACTCCTGGGCCAGTGGCTAGTAGTGGGGGAAGCGGCCGAGCTACGAAAAATCAATATGAGGGGAAATTCGACTGTAACGAGTACAACCATAAGGGCTAGTCTATAATAAGCTCAGAACGGCAACGGAGATATTGATACCAAGTCGCACTGTTGAAAAAATTTTGCTAAATTTTCCGGAAAAAGACGTGAAATTTGATTTAAGGGAAAAACGTCAACGGAATTTCAAGTTTTTATGAAAATTCAAGTAAAGTCCCATTTTTTCGCGGCCGAAAAACGGGAATTCCACAATTTATGTAAATTTTCAAGTGAAAATGAATATTCACTGCCAAATTTCCTTGAAGATTCAGGGAATCCCCTTCAAATTCTTGGAAATCCAGAAATTTTTGAAAAAATTTTCCGAAAATTCAGAAGAATTTGAAATTTAAAAACAGATTTCCTTGAATTTTTCTCATTGTTCAGTAATTTTTCCGGAATAATTAAATTGAAATGAGAGTTTTCATTGATCCCCCCCATCAAATTGTGAATGTGAATTGGAACTGTCAGCTGATAAGTATTTCCAAGAAGCGTACCTGAAATTTCAATCAAAAATTTCCAACACTATCCCACGATATCCCCTATTGCTGAAAACTTCAAAAGATAGTCCACCGTCTCGCTGAGGGCCATGACAAGAGTCGAGATATCTGCAAACAGAATTGCCGAATTGAATTTGCATGTTCACAATGTACTCTTTCGCTAAAAAAGTCCAAGTGATGTTCAAATAAGGGCACAAAGTTTCCCTCATACGACAGATAATTTGAAACGGTCCGGAAATTTTGACTTGGAAACTTTAGGGCTCTCCTTTCACTGTATTATTTGATGAATACCGGGCAAAAGGATCTTATGAAACTAGATTCATTTGAGAATCTTCTCCCGAGAATGACAAAAGTGGAACTGCACACAAGGCGACAATGCGCCATGTGATATCCTCCTTTCTCATCTAAGTCCCAACCAACGCATGTGGGCTTCACAATGCCTAACTACTTGATTCCACTTCACGTCACGAGGAGGGATTAATTCTGGAGTGAGGCTTGACTTCTCCGTCAAACGGTATTATCATTTTAGACACGGTCGTACCTCATAGAATTCGGTTATTAGTGGCTGAGTCTGAGAGTTCATTGTTTCCCGATTCGTTGAGGAGTTCGAGAGACGGCGAATGTTGAAAACAACTCGTGGAAATTGTGTGAGGGGAGTCATTGCAGAATTATATCCAGTATTTGTCCGTCAGCTGTTGATATTCCCCACGTTGAAGCGACTCACCTGATTGTCGATACAACTTTTGAATAGTTTCTGACTGTTTCCCGATGTGATCCGAAATATACTGGGGCTATTTGTGAACGATCTCGATTGAAACATCGTTCAAGTTCCGTAGTTACTTGCGATTATCACCCGGCAATAATAGGTGACCAGCACAAGAAAGTTAAGTTGGATGGAAATGTTGAATTGAGTGAATGTTTTTATTAAAATGAAGGATATTTTCAATCGAGTGTGAATGATGTCTTTCTTATATTATTCAGTTGTATGCAATTAATATTGAAATCCAATACTACAGATGAAAAGTAAGGCGAAGGGTATCCGGTCTAAATGTTACGGTAAAAAATATTACGCCATAATATTACGGTAAATAATATTACGATCCAAATTGTTACGGGGTCTAATTATTATTGGTCGTTTTTATTATTGGAAATAATATTACACCGTTTTTACCGACGTCGGTGTTATTATTCATTATTATTTTCCGTTATTTATAGCCTTTCTTTTGTTTCACAAATTCGTAATTTGTTGAATAAAAAACCTTTGTGTAATAGTAGTTTTGCGCCTTTTTGGCTGAGGTTGAAGTGAAGAGACATGGTAATTATTTCAACACACCCGTGTCGAGCATTCCGATATAATTAACTTTTGTTGAAGAATCTTCGGTTTTGTGTGTGAATGTGTGAGGGAATTTTATTTTGTTTTGGGGGACTAATACAATCGTACCAACTCATACACCTGTTGAGTAATCGATGGTAACTGACCTCGGGTCATATTTTTTGGTGTGGGGCTATTATTGTATCGATTTGATTTTCGGAGAATTCCTAATCGAGCGGATAAAGGTTTGTCCTTGATTCCATACCTTTATGTAGGGTAATATTACGGTTCAATAATTTTTTGTCCCGTAATAATTTTCTGTGTAATATTTTGTCCCATAATATTTTTGCGTAATATTTTTTACCGTAATATAATGGTTCCGTAATATTTAGACCTGCAACCAGGCGAAGACTTTGGATGTAGAAGGGTGTAAATTCAATATTGAAAACCGCTTGTGGAAATTGTGTGAGGGGAGTTATTCCAGAATCATATCCAGTATTTGTCCGCCAGGTGTTGATATTCCCCAGTTTGAAGCGACTCACCTGATTGTCGATACAAGTTTTGAAAGGTTTCCGACTGTTTTGCGGTGTGATCCGAAATATTCTGGGACTGTTTGTGAACGATCTCGGTTGAAAGATCGTTCCAGTTTCGTAGTTTCTTGCGGTTATCACCCGGCAATGACAGGTGATCAGCACAAGAAAGTGAAGTTGGATGGAGATGAAGAATTGAGTGAATGTTTTTATTAAAATGAAGAATATTTTCAATCGAGTGCGAAGGATGTCTTTCTTAGATTATTCAGTTGTTGTTGTATGCAATTAACATTGAAACACAATACTGCAAATGAAACGTAAGGCAAAGGCTATGGATGTATAAGGATGTAAATTCAATGTCGAAAACGACTTGGGGAAATTGTGTGAGAGGAGTCATTGCAGACTTATACCCCGCAGTGGGTAAGTTCGTTGCCTCACATGCGAAAGGTTCCGAGTTCAAATCCCGGCCGGGTAGAATGGTGCAATCTAACCATTTAAAGTCTTGATCATCATCGCAGTATACCCTAACCGGGTCGAAGCGATGTAAAATAATGATAAAAAAAAAAGACTTATACCCAATATTTGTTCGTCAACTGCTGATATTCCTTAGTTTGAGACGACTCACCTTATTATCGCTCCAAGTTTTGAATAGTTTCCAACTGTTTCGCGACGCGATGCGAAATATTCTGGGACTGTTTGTGAACGATCTCGGTTGAAACATCGTTCAAGTTTCGTAGTTGCGGTTATCACCTGACAATAACGGGTGATCAGTACGAGAAAGTCAAGTTCGGTGGATGTGTTGAATTGGGTGATTGTTTGTAATAAAATGAAGAATATTTTCAATCCAGTACGAAGGATGCCTCTCTGACATTATTCAGTTGTTGTTGTATGCAATTAACATTCAAACATAATAATGCAGATGAAAAGGAAGGCGAAGGTTCTGGATGTACAAGGATGTAAATTCACTGCCAATAATTTTCAATTATTTCCAGACGTTTATTTTGAAAATTCTAAAATTAAAGGATTGCGTCACCAATTTTTCGTGACATTACCACCAATTTCCACTGACATCGTCACTAATTTTGAGAGGAATCTCATCGATTTCCGCCCCCCCCCCCTATCCAAATCCCATCCAATTATTTCCTATAACGTCACAAAGATGTGGAAGTCTATATAAATATATCTATCACTTTTTTTAAACGTCTATCACTAAATTTCAATGATAATTAGCGTTCATTCTAGTCAGTGTCCACTATCAACAATAATTGGTAACAGATTCCTGAAAATCAGTCACATGTCCCTAAAAATCAAAACTTTTTTTTTCTCTGTTAGTGACAAAGTCACTAAAGACTATTTTATCTTTTCACTGGTAGAATTTTAGAACCACGGGTTCATGAAAAATAGAGATATATATCTAAAAACTAAAATTTTTTCCTCCAATATTGCCAATTCCTCAATTGCTTCGGATAATTGTCCGGAAAACTCACATCACATCCTGACTAAATAGTGATACTGTTGATTCATATAGTTTCTGTAATTCCTGAAATTCCCTTCTCCACCACCATCTATCTCTCCAAATCGAGCATTTTCACAATCTCATCACATCTCGAATGGAATTTGTCGTTCCCTTTTACTCTGCGAAAGAAAAAAAAATAACGGAAAAAGAAGTGGAAATACGAGACAACGAGGTCGTGCTGGTATTTTGGAAAAGTGTTTTCTCTAGCTACCCTATTCTGACAGATTGTTTTCTCTGAGGGAAGCATCGATTGAGCTGGCGAACATGTTGATGAATGCCATTGATGGACTTCAGATTAGTATCATTTCACGCTCCTAGGTGGTCCTTATCGAGGACAAAATTTTATCGATCAATGGCCAACTGTCTCCGAGCATTTAAATGTCAGATACGTACGCTGAGAGATAAAATTTGCTCAGCTGAAGAACTACATCGTCGCCGTACAGCCAAAGGGGCGTAAGTACTAAAAACCCATTTCTTGATAGCCAAAAGGGCGTATATGACGTTTCAATAGTTTTCTGACGTTTCGTCTAATTTAGCAACAAAAATATCCCTGTATCTCATAAAAATCCCAATAAACTTCTGGCGATAAAAAATTGGTGCTCGAGATGAAAACTCCACAATTAAAGATCGGTAGGGTCAAAATAAAGGTCACAAGGGTCAAAATAATCGTCATGAGGGCCAGAATAAGGGTCATAAGGGTCGTGAGGTTGTGAATCAGGGTCACAGGGGTCAGAATAGGAGTCTGATGGTTAGAATAAGGGTCACGAGGGTCAATTAAGGGTCACACGGGTAAGATTATGGGTTATGAAAGTCAGAATAAGGTTCACGAGGGTCAGAGTAAGGGTCACAGGCGTCAGATTAAGGGTCATGGAGGTCAGAATAAGGGTCACGAGGCTTAGATTAAGGGTCACGAGGAGTATAATGAGAGTCACGAGGGTCAGATTAAGCGTCACAAGGGTCAGAATAAGGATGATGGAGGTCATATGGGAGATGGCGAGCGGAGCGAGCAGGGGACGGAGCCCCCTAGTATATTGACAAAAAATCACTACGAAAGGGGCGTAATTATTAATTCAACAACAAAGCGGCGTAAGTCCAAACTTACCCCTGTTGGGCACTATTAGTCATACACCTCGGAGAAACAGGGCCATTTTGCCCTCCTGATCCACTTGACCATACTCTCTCTACTTTTAATTAATTTTAGAAATGCTCGATAAAAGGAAAGAATATTCGTTATCCTTTATGTAATCGTGAAATAAATTACAAGAAGTAGAAAAAATAAGAACCTACACTTTGGAGTTATGCCCCTCTGTCATTTTTTATGTTCCAAGTAAACTATCATATTAAACAAGAGACTAAAAGTAAAGGGGCGTATGTCCTGGAGATACACCCCGTTCGTTCTCCTTACTTGGAAATACGCCAATTTGTCATGATCAAACTTCATTAGTGAAAAATGTTGGAAAAAATCGCTAAATTCAATTTCGCGATTGAATAAACATCCGTTCCTTTGGCTTCGAAGAAAAAAAAATTGAAATGATGGTACCTACATCCCTTTGGCTATACGGCGACGATATGTTCCACGGGAAAATATTTGATGGAGTTAAACAGATGTATTTCAGGGAATTTCTACTGAATTCAGGGACTCCTCCACTGAATTTCTATTGGAACTCTATAAGAAGTCTAGTGGATTTCTATGAAAATTCTATAAAATAATTTTATTGATTTTTTTCATGAACTCTATGAACGATTATGCAACTTTACTACAGTTTCCAAAAACATGTTATTGATTTTAAAGACTTTTTTTCTTCTCTATAAACAATTCTTCCGGAAGCAAATAGGAAAACTCTGAATAATAAACTGAATAATAAAAAAAATTGGTAAATTTTGCTTTAATCAATATTTAATTCTCAGTTAAAAAAGGATGCTTCAGTTGTATAGATCAATCACTGAGAATAGCCGAACAATTGGGTTACATCACCCCTCTTCAGCGTGAAAATTCATTTATAGAAGCCTAATCAATTCGGATGCTGAAACTAAATAATGCATTGCAAAACGCCGTCAATATTGGAAATCCTCTTCCACGTTTACATATAGGATTTCTCTACATTCATTCGTATTCGCACATTCCCACCGATGTCCGCATCACATACATTTTGCGGATTGATCGCCAGTAGCATTTGTAGGATAAAAAAAAGACACCAGGATTTATAGTATCCTGGGATGAAATGGGATCGATTTTTATTCTCTTTCCGCTCGGATTGAAATTAATATGCATATTTTTTCATCCCATCCATTATGCAGTTTCTACGAGTCATTGTCCGTAAATTTTAATCCGGACAAAAAATGAGAAATTTTGAGGACAAATCCTTGAAATGGTGAGAAATATGCCGCAAGGACACCGGACACAATTGACTGCTAAGTTTTTTGGAAAAAAATAAATTGAATAAGATTTCCTTTTACCTAATTTTGTCAGATTTTCTACTTCGTTGAATGTTATCAGTATCATTATTCTTATTATCCCTTTTTTTCTATATTGTCTTTTTTTACAGTTCTATCTGTCCCCTCTGTCATTCGATAAAATGTTAATAGAACAATTTTATTTACGCATACTTCAATGAATTTGAAACATCACATTTGAAGAAACCATCAGAAAGCTCACTTTCAGAGAAATTCATGAGCAATTCAAAATTTCATAAAAATGAATGTACAAGCGATGCAAATACCTGATTTACACTATCGAACACATTCCAAGAATAGATCTCTTCAATTTCATAATTTATTACCACACAGATTTTGAGAAATCATTGAAAATGTGTCACATTGAAAATGTGATAAAATTTGTCAGGATTATGAATTTTCGTTGGACTAGGGAAAAATGGCGGCGTAACATGACAACGGTGAGAAAAGGTTAGAATGCACAGGGGTAGCTCGACAGTAGGTCCTATAGTAAATCAGAGCAAGGCTACCTTAACCCTCTGACGAGAAAGTCCTATAAAGTACCTTAATAAAATGGCGACAAGTTCACGGATTAGTCATGATTAATCAATTCCGAATAATTTTTATTCCGAAATATTATTTATCCGAATTTTTTAACAAATAAAAATTTTTATGAAAGATTTGATAACCACGCATTTTTGTACAACGCAGTTAGTGTTCTTGTATCCTGATAAAATCCTATACACTGTACTATAGAATCTATAGTATATGCCTTGACATATCTTGGAAATCTAACCTCTCTCAACGTTGCCATGTTCAGCCATCAGTTTTCTCTAACGTAACTAAAATCCCAAACTATGCCATACATTTTCAATAATTACAAATCAGTAGCGAAGTGGTAAAACGGTACAAGTCAATTTTGACTATTGACCAATTTTCAATGAATATCTCGGAATCTGAAGGAGATAGCAAAATTTTCGTTATAACATTTTTTGTAGTGCCGATTGAGAGCTACAACAAATATAGTTACGAAAATTTCGCTATCTCCCTTAGATTTGGAAATATTCCTCAAATGCTTCCCGAGTCGAATATCTGGACCTTATTCTCCCCTATTACCTCCTCGAGTCGTATATCTAGACCTTATTCCCCCTATTACCTCCTTGAGATATTTTTTCCTCCTTTCTTCATCCTATACATCCTGAATAATCCTTATATGATCCTGCCTCATCCTAAAGGCGTAAAAACCCTTCTCAACTGATACTTTTTTCCCCCTTCTCCTCCTGTCGAATGAGAAGGAATCATAAATCCCCTGAATTAACCCTGATAGCCAGGATGATCGAGTAGCTCACTATTTTGTTCATTTCTGTTTGCGGTGAAAATTACTGAAATTCCCATCCTTATTTTTGACTGTCGTTTCTGACCGTTACTTTTGACCCTTATATATAACTCTTGAGTATGACCTTTATTTTTCACCCGTACTTCTCATGTTAATAATTAAAAATAAAAAAAAATACCTTGAAAGGGCTTTTAGGTTCTTTCCAGGAGGGATGGAGTGGAAAACATTTTAGGGGGTGCAGGCGATAAATAGGTTTAACACACCTCCTGTTTTCCTCCTGAACCCTCAGAATTTGGAAATAACTCGCACGTTCAGGCGGAAACCAGGGGGTCTTTCTGAATGTAAAGACACCCTAACTTCATCCTGGTCCTCCTACTCATGATAGGTGTTCAAGGGGGAATTCAGGTCCTAATATTCGACTCGGGTTAACTGGGAGATAAGTTGACTCAAGCCGTTTTTACACTTCGCTACTAAAGTGATCCCTGTAGTGACGGCTAATGAAATTGTGGGGATATTTTCCTCAAATATATACGGTTCTATTCGTGAAACGTTTGGAGTTTTATTCCATTGTCGATTATTTTTTTGTAATTTTGGGAAAAGTGGTGCCATAATAAGACTCCGTGTTAATGACACATATTTCATATTTTCTCCTAAACAATCTACGTGGTTCCATGCTTTGGGACTTCGGTAGGATATTTGTAATCTTTTAAAGAATATATTTTCAAAATTTCAACTCTGCAGTCCATTTTCTTTCACTCCCATATACTTACTGCGGAAATTCGTTAATGTATATTGAAATACGTAAAAACGACATGTTATAATTCAAGTATTTAACTTCTGTATTACTATGAGGTTCTGTATGCATGCTGAAATAAGCTGAAAAATTCATTATCGATCAATCGTTTCTCAGCAGTGAAAATGTAAACCCAATAATTCATAACTTGCAACGGAGAATAACCACGGAATAAACCTCTGAAGCTGTATGACCCCGAGGGAACGACGAATTTCCGAAGAAAAAAAACGGCTGGCGGAAGCTGACGGAATAAACCGGACTCTGGCGTAAAACACAACTCCCAAAGAAGAACAACAGGCTGAGAAAAAAAAATTAATTAAGCTTCAGCAAAGTAGCTCGACACTGCAACAAAACCGTGAGAAATTATTTCCTTAAATTTCTGTAGATATCGTCTTGTGGTATTTGAGATAGTGTTGCTGTCTAGAATTTCAGTTTACACAGATTCATTTATTTTCTTGCCAACACAAATGCCGGAGATTTCTTAATTTCTTGTGAGAAAATCTTAGAAATTTTTATCGCATTATAGTTTCCCTGAAATTTCAAAATTTTCCGGAAAAATTAATAAGACAATTCCAGTAAATATATTCTTGAATGGCTAATTATTTGAAAACTCAACGAAATTTAGTGAATATTCATTACTGAATATTCATGTATAGATTGAAGTTTCTAGTAAATTGCGGCCTTCCCGTCTTCCCGCCTTTAGTGAAAATAAATCGACTAATCGATAATTAGTCGTTTTAGTGAAGTATATTTCTTCACAAAAGTTTATATAATGTTCCACATCCTGTGATGTCACAGGATATTGTTAGATAAAGTTTTGGAGCAGGTAGATCTGGAACCAGGACGATTCTCGATATTACTAAGTACATTTTTCTTGTAAATTCATAGTTTATAAGAAAAATCTACCGAACAAACGGATACTCCATAGCGGAATCCAACGTCTATATCACTCCACTTTACTGAAATGGAAGAAGATGCATAATTCAATAAAAACGTGTTTTGGTTCTTAATGGGTAATAGAAGGTCTTTCCCTCATCAACATTTTTAAACTATTTTATTTTTGGTTCCACATGTATACTCTCTCGGGTTTTTACATTTTGTTCCCTTCCCTATCTGCGTTAGCATGGGCCTTACTTTATCCCCAACTGCACCCCATTCGGAATTGGACTGCCAGGGAAACCATGGAAAACCTCAGTCGTGCAGCCGACCGATAATGCAGGGATTCCACTGTGTCCATTGGACACACTGACTGAATGGGCACAGTGGTTTAGTGGCTCTACATTCGTGCCTAGCGACTGTAGTCCCACGCGGTTAGGTGTGCCTAAGCGGACACCCATCCAAGTACTGGGCAGACTGAACGCTCTAGCGTGGATGACCGCCGGAGCCACACACTCCCCGCGTGACCACTACAGCCACAATTTTGAAACTAATTTCCTGTAAAAAATTATCAATATTTTTGAAAACCAAATCACATTGTTCTTCATCATAACCTTCTAAAGGCCCATATGCTTTGGTTTTGGAAAATATCGATAACTTTTTGTAGGAAAGTTGTTCAAAAATTTGAAAATTAAGCAGTTCTCTGTTACACTTCAATGGCGTCAATGTCTTGTCATTGTGCCACTGTAATAAATTACTAGTGACTGAATAGTCTAAGTCTAGAATTGAGACAAAAAAGACATGTCCATTAAATGTCGTTTTTCGATTCACGTCTGATCCTTCAAATCACGTTTCCTAGATACTAGTTTTTACATTGAGCACGACCGCAAAACTATCCTTGAAAATAATGAGCATTAAATCGTCCGCGTCGATTAGCGAGATGCGATTGCATTGATATCCCGTCAATCTATCATGAAAGAGCTAATTATCCCCGGACGATAATGGATTTAGCCCGTTAATTCAATAACTCACCGATCACTCAAATTCACGGGTTGTAATGCAATCTAGATTGAGATTGATACCTCAAATATTGTCACTCCATATATTGACTCTGGTGGAGCACAGCCCATTTTTACTTGGTGCGATTCAACGCCATCGAAAAAAAAAGTTATTGTTCCCGAAATTTAACTCGCTCGACACAGCGTAAAAGGATGCACTATAACAAAAATTTATCGACATATTTTCAGTTGACAAAAAAATCAAACTCTCTTGAATATTGAAAACTGAAATTTAAATTGTTGATAGAGTTAAAAGAGAAATCACGAATAGCAATTTCCAGTGCAATAAAGTGCAGAAGTTGAATGGAAAACTATATATATTCGTGGGTGGTCGTCTTTTTCAATTTCTCTACGTATTTATTCATGTGTGCAAGCCAAATGGCGATATGATGAGACTCGTAACTTTCGGTGTCGGATTTTCCGTTTGACATTGTACGTTTGCACAATACCAAAAGTACCATGGGGCAGGGGCAATTTCACCACTGAGACATCTCCACGTTTCTCTATAATAGCGAAGTGCTATCTTTCTATTTGCCGATGTTGGGTATATCTTAACCTATACGGTGGAGATGTTTGTGGGGTTATCTACAAATACCCAACGGGATCAATTTCCTACTTTTCACCATACTGCTCAAGGCCATTCAGCTGTCGTCGATCTTTAAATGCATCACTCCATCAATGTCGATCATGTTTCATAGACCATTGCTGTTGAGCGTGAGAGGTGCGTTAAAAAAACAGTAATGATACGAGTAGTTCTCGCTTTGATTTGAGTAGATTTTATATCTATTTCGAGCAGTGAAAAGGAAATTACTTAACTTTTTGTAATGTTGTATTCTAAAGATGTATTTGCTCATCCGAGCCTCAGTTTTGTAAGAGCTCCAGTCCATAATCTCATTTTATTGAATAAGTCTATTCTCAGTGAATTATTTGAAGAAGGAACGTCTCAGTTTGTCACCCAGTTGAACCAAGTCGAAACAATGGATTGATTGATGAGAGTCATAGAATCTTGTTGAAATAAGTAGGACCATAGTGATCTGAGTCAAGTCGCCGAATCGTCTTGAATTGTGTTAGAGCTGATCGAATTAATTCCCCGAATCTACTTCAATTAATTAGAACGGAATTTGAATCAAGTCGGTAAACCCATTTGAATGAAGTTGGAGTCAACTTGAATCAAGTTTCCGAATCTACTTGTAGTAATCTGACCGGACCTGAGTCACGCCGTAGAATCTACTTTAATTAAGTCAAACTTGATTTAAATCGAGTCACGTTCGACCTGAATCAAGCCACAGAATCAACTTGAAACAAATCTGAGCCGATCTGAATCAAGCCGCAGAATCTACTCGAATTCAGTTGGACCCGAACTGAATCAAATCACAGAATCTACTTGAATCACATCGGATCCAATCTGAATCAATTTGCCGAATCAACTTGAACTAAATAGAACCGGACCTGAATTAAGTCTCTGAATCTACTTCAATGAAATTGGACTCAACCTGACTCAAGTTTTCGAATCTACTTGAAATAATGGAACTGGACCTGAATCAAGTCGCAGAATCTATTTGAATTAAGTTGGATTCGATCTGAATCAAGCTGCTCTGCTGGTTTCCACATCTTCAAATGAGACTCCATTCAAGCCGTCGATCGCGGCATGCAATAACTCGATTCTCGACATGATACAGTCTTACTCATGTCGAGACGACGGTTGCCTCGAATTCAACAATTTTTTTTTTTGTAGAGAATTAAACCAATATTTTCCATTTTCTCATCGAATGGTTTCAAGTTCATAATAATGGTAGAGCAGGAAATATTTTCTAGCAAAACCGTATTCCATTTTTTATTCCATTGTCGTTATTTCATTGAATGTGAATTTTTCCCCCAAATACAGGAAAAATGTTTTCCCATGTTCTCCATTTTTGCATGCAAATTGCACAAACCAAGTATCGTATTCCATAGTTCCTCTTCATATTACCAAAACATATATTTCTCCCCAGAGTCCATAACTCACAAAAATAAAAACCCAACAAAATGTAATCAGATACTAATCAAGCCTGCATATAACGAAAAAAATTTCCGTACAGCAAGCGTTAACAATGATTTACGGTATCCCATAAATTACCACAATCTTTTATATAAACTTCTCCCCTATATCGTAATAATATGACACGAGGATAGCCGCTGATAATCCACCCTGAAACACTTGCCGACAAATAGCACTATCGAGCGACCGAGATTGTAGGACGGAAATCCGCAAACAATCCGATGCCACTCGATTCCATCGATACCCGTTATCAAACCTCATTAGAACTGTAATCTATTCCCCGGATCTACAAGGAATCATGCCAACTGCGATATCTCCTGGACTCAAGTGGATTTTCCACAATTTTTCAAATTCACATATTCCAATAATTAGGTTAACCCTGACAGCATACGTGAAAACATTAATTGATTAATTTTTTCCTCCAACAAATTTTGAACTATAATCATATATGCTTACGTAACGGATGCAGTAATCTCGCACTTATTCACGGATGAACTCGAAATTACATTCTGCTCTGTGTTAGGGGGAGTGAAATGAGGTCAAAAAGAAAAGTCATTTAAATTCCTTCACAATCCTCGGTGAGGGAGAAGGGTGTGAGGAAGGGGAGTTGTATCTACAGAGGCGGCGCCTGTGCGCTTACATGCACTAACAGCAAACGGTAAGCACGGTGATGCTTCATGGAAGATGACGGAAAGGGGATCGTATAAATTGCACAATCAAAGCAGGTTTGGCATCTGAAATACTTGGCTCATACCACCAAGCACGGTTCGCTTACCTTCAAAACTTGGAGATGTGCAGCTTACTTGACAATCAAATATCCATTCGTGAGAGTGAATCGCATAACTATGATTTCCGCATATCATTGCTAATGAGCTAGATTGAAAGCCAAGGGAAATGAAAAACGGATGCGTAAGAGATTGCTTCTCTGAAGATATCTTGAAGACTTTGACACTTCTTTATAAATTTAGATTGCAATTATTCAACATGATGTCAATGGTGGTATGCGAACATCTACGATGAAAGTAACAGCAGCTGAAAAGCTAGATTTTCAATAAAGACGAAACATTCATTAACGAAACAGGTCACTATTCGAAAAGCTAGAAAAGAGAATCACTTTCTTCCTCAAGGGAAGCATGGTTCGCTTACCTTTAAAATTTGGAGATGTGCAGCTTGCTTGACAATCAAATATCCATTCATGAGAGTGAATCGCATAACTATGAATTCCGGATATCATTGTTAATGAGCTGGATTGAAAGCCAAAGAAAATGAAAAACGGATGCTTGATAGATTGATTTGCTGAAGATATCCTGAAGGTTTTGACACATCTTTATAAATTTAGATTGCAGTTATCCAACAGGATGTCAATGATGGTATGTGAATATGTATGAAAGTAACAAGAGCTGAAAAACTAGATTTTCAATAAAGACGAAACATTCATTAACGAAACAGGTCACTATCCGAAAAGCTACAAAGGAGAGAAACTTCCTTCCTTAAGGGGGTCTTCGCTGTTTCCTGGGTCAAAAAAAGTTTTCAGTTGACTCACCTCCCAGAGAACCGCTTTTTGCCCTATTACACAAACGATTGCTTTTAGCAGAGGCTGCCTGAAACCATGAAAAGTAAAAGCAATACAAACAACATTGTCAAAGACATATACTGATGAGGCAGTAGTTGGTGGTAAGCGCAAAGCACATCGACCCCTCACCTCACAACACTTTTCTGAGTCTCGTTTGACTACTCACGCGTGTTGACTACCTTACTCCCCTTGCCCTGGCAAACACACGCCCTCTTTATCTCTGTGGAATTTCCTTCTTTCTACTCGTCGATCTCACTTGGTTTCGACTCCGGTAGACGTGAAAGACGTGACTTCGCATACGAAAATACAGCGAGTACTGTGAGATAGACAGCGAGGGCAAATTGGAGATTTTCCTCCTTGTTTTTCTTTCAAATGAAATAGCCCAGAGAAAAACATACTCACCAATACAACCATCATGGGCGCATCGTTTCGGCAATTGGAGAATTTTCTTGTTAAGGATTCTAGGCACAATTGTGGTACGACTTTCGATTAACAACGACCAAGAAAATCTATGTGGTTTGAATCTTTGGCTAAAGCTTCCGATCATTTCCATAATTGAATTGAGAAGAGGAAAAGGGAATCAATCAATTATCAATCAATGAATTATCATTTCCAAGGTATAAATTGATCATAGAGTGGAAAAGAACACCTGGGAGCAAAACATGTCTCATAGCACTTATGGTTATTCTTCCAGTCATAACCTCCAAAAAAATTTCCATTAAAGAAAGTGCAATCAAGTTCCGTCTTTGATATACTCGTGGAATTTGATAGAAATCAACCAACACAACTATCAAAATTGTCCTGCGATCTACGGTTTATCAGAAATTGAAGTTTATGAAGACATCCAACTATTCTATCCATATTATTTCTACCAGTAAGAGCTTAAAGTGGCTTCAGCTTCACTCTATCTCTCACAACTTAACGAGGTTTGACGGTCACACGGTCTTCCATAACAGCTGAAATAGCCTGGAGAAAAAAACATTCATCAATGCAACCGCCACGGGTGGATCATTTTGGCAATTGAAAAATTGTCTTATTAAGAATTATAAGTACAATTGTGGTACGACTTTCGATTAACGAAGACCAAGAAAATCAATGTGGTTTGAACCTTTGGCTAAAGCTTCCGATCATTTCCACAATTGAATTGAGGAGAGGAAAAAGGACTTCAATCAATGAACCAAAACATGTCTCATGGCACTTGTGCTCTTTCTTCCAGTCACAGAAATTTTTCCGTTAAAGAAAGGCGAATCAACTTCAGTTCCAGGTACACTCGTGAAATTTTATAACAATCAAGCAACATAACCTTGAAAACTGACCTGCGATTCATGGTCTATCGGAAATTGAAGTTTCTGAAGATATCCAACCATTCTATCCATACTATTTTTACCAGTAAGAACTTAAAGTGGTTTCAGCTTCACTTTACCCCTCACAACTTACCGAGGTTTGACGGCCACACAGTCTCCGATAACAGCTGAAAAAGCCCGGAGAAAAACATATTCATCAATACAATCATCATGGGCACATTGTTACAGCAATTGCAAAATTTTCTTATTAAGGATTCTAGGCACAATTGTGGTGCGACTTTCGATCAACGAAGAGCAAAAAAATCTATGTGGCTTGAATCTTCGATTAAAGCTGCCGATCATTTCCACAATTCAATTGAAAAGAGCAAGAAGGACTGCAATCAATGAATTATCCTTTCCAAGGTATAAATATATCATCGGGTGGAAGGGCGCACTTGGGAGCAAAACATGTCTCATGGTACTTGTGTTCCTTCTTCCAAACACAATCTCAAGAAATTTTTCCATTAAAGAAAGTGCAATCAAGTTCAGTCCCAGATACACTCGTGGAATTTGATAACAATCAACCAACACAACCATCAAAATTGTCCTGCGATCCACGGTCTATCGGAAATTGAAGTTTATGAAGACATCCAACCATTCTATCCATACTATTTCTACCAGTAAGAACTTAAAGTGGTTTCAGCTTCACTTTACCCCTCACGCCTTAGCCAGATCTGACGGCCACACGGTCGTCCATAACAGCTGGCGGCAAAATTGCTGGTCTTGGCAAAACAATAAAGTCGGGGAGTTTCCACCTCCTACTGCACTATGGTATTGTTTCCGTCCTGTGAAAAGCTACCGCCCGGAGGTTCTACACTGAATCTTTTACGATGATCAGAGAATAGCACAACGCACATACGTGATTAATGTTGGTTTTGGAAAGGATCGAGTAGGAAATTAAATATTCATTGTTTTAGAAAGCATGGGCACTACACAACCTCGGTGTGTGAAAGCCGTTAGAATTTGAAATGCCAAGTAGCGACAAAATACCAGATTGATTCAAAGTGTTCGAATAGGTTTTCAACTTATAGCTGAAAATTTCAAGCGCAATTTGTATTTGAAAATGATTTTCACATTCTTTATGAGTGGAATATCTCAATTATTTATCTGAATTATTTATTCCCAGGCTCATTTCAATAGTTGAAAAATGTCTAAAAAGCTGTTCCGAATTTCTTTGGAAAGTCAAAACAGTCTGCAATTCTCTTCAAAACAGTCTGAAATTCAGTCACCAGTTTGTCCAGCGATACTAATTTTTATCAGTGAAGCCGCGAGACGAGACGAGAAACTGCATCTTCTCGTCTCGTTGAGAATTGAGAGATTCTCTCGTCTCGTCTCGTCTCGCCTTATCTCGTCTCTATAATCCAATTTGCACGGAAAAAAAATACACACAGGGGCAAAGAGGGGGAGGCTCTCTCAACTCTGGTCTCGCCTCTCGTTTCTCTCGTTCTTGACCGACTTTTCTCGTCTCGTCTCTGTTATTATCTCGAATGACTCTTCTTGTCTCGTCTCGTCTCTGTTATTGTCTCGAATGACTCTTCTTGTCTCGTCTCGTCTCAAGTCTCTCGTCTCGTTTATCTAGTTTCGTCCGTTTCTCTCGCGTTTCGCGGCATCACTAATTTTTATTAGGATCAATTTTTTTATTTCAATTAAGGTGCCAGTCATGTAAAAGATTGGGCACAAATTAAGGGAATTAAGAAGATGTAGAGTGCAAAATAAATTTGTGTCAATTTTTAATTCTAGATTGGTCACTATATGAAGAAAACATTGCAGCGAGTCGATTGTTTCTGATTTTGAAACGTGAAAAAGTCACATCCAAATGGTATTAAATTTGGAAACGGACTGTACAATCGGGATGCTCTCAAAGACATTCTCCTAATGCACTTCAGCGTTTTCCATTTCTCATCTTTTACCTTGGCAAGGTACGTATCTGGTTCCGCTGACTCCTTTAACAAAACGAAGAAAGAACGGCGGAAATAAAAAACACGATTGCTGTATTGGATTACTTTTTCATTGTTTTCTTCGAACATAAAACGGGTTCCTCATGCTGAGCAATCAGTGACAGACATACACTGTGAGATAGTCAAAAAATTTCTGTTATCTGCGTAAACAAATATGACTGCGAACGTAGGGATGATATCTGCCAAGTGCACAAGGATGTAGAATGTGTTGCAATTTCAGGCGAGAGTTGGCGTACTATTCTCAGAATGAAGGTATTGTAGATAAGCTAAGTAGTACATACCCGTATGTTTACAACGAAGTGAAAGTTCCCTGAACTTGGAGCCGTGTACTTCCGTAATACTCGGGGTTATCTAGATAATATCTTCATAATTGCTTCTCGGCAACAGCTTTCTGGATTTTGTCAATCATGTTCTTGCACAGAGATAGAAATTTTTTAGTTTCCAGTAAGAATGTTTGCATCCCAGGATTCGTGATTTCGGGATTTTGGAATAAAGCTGAGGAAAAGCTTGGGGAATTTCGTACTTATTGATATACAGAGAGCAAAAAATTCTAAAAATACGTGAAATATACAATTTTTTAAAACAATTTTTCCACAAAAACTGTGAAGAAAAGTCTAATTCCTACACTGTTGTAAATTATTTGAAATTTTGTGGAAGATATTACCGTAAATCTCATGAGAGTGGCATTGAATCAGATTTAGGGAAACAATGGTTATGAAATTTCAAGTTTTAAGTTAAATTCACGAAAATTCATGAGAAACATCAATATTGAGAATCAAAATGACATGAATTTTCCATTTTTCCCTGAATTTTCCAGATTTTTCTGAATTTTCACAAAATAATTGAGCTGAAAAATCATGTATTTTATTGATTTTTAGATCATTTAAACAGAAAATCAATGGAATATTTGGTTTTTCAATGACAAGATTTCCTGAAATTTGAGTAGAACTTGAACACGATAAAAAATTTTGCAATTTGGTACGGAAAATTCAGATAAAAATTTTTAAGTGTAGTAGTTTTTACTGACATTTATTGCAATTGTGCTTGAATTAAGGCATATTTTCTCACGTTTTTTAGGAACTCTTGATACATCCAGAAAAATGATTCTTTTGAATCGAATAAAAATTTCTATTTGAAATTTTTTAGTTATTTCAAGAATATTTTTCTTACAAATGAATAAACCCTGTTTACTTGCGTCAAGAAAAACGATTGAATTATATTAAATAAACAATTTATTCATTTCAAATAAATAGTTTTCTTAATTTAAGAAACTCACATTTTCATGTATTTTGTGAACGAATTTCGAAAGTGCGTTTCAACAATATTCGTGGGCTATCTCTGCCGAAAAGCTATATGTTCCACGTGAGAATATTTAACGGAGTG
This sequence comes from Diachasma alloeum, assembly GCF_001412515.2. Classification (NCBI taxonomy): domain Eukaryota; kingdom Metazoa; phylum Arthropoda; class Insecta; order Hymenoptera; family Braconidae; genus Diachasma; species Diachasma alloeum. The sequence goes on along the minus strand of NW_021680783.1, from coordinate 272,706 downwards.
AAACAGATTTACTTAAGGAAAACTAACTAACTTGATAGAAGAAAATTTAACATCTTTCACAAAAATTAAATTTTCGGCGTGACTATTCGCACCAAATACGGGTGATGTACGGATAATATACGGGTCATACGGTTAATCTGCGGGTGACCTGTCGGTTCAGCCTGAACTACGGGGTAAAAATGTCTTGTACGGATTAATGTACGGGTCAAAAATGACCACTGCTAGGTTATCTGAACTGGGTCATATTATCTAGTTGAATTATCTGCACGGGGTACATCTGTATGGGTTCGTCATTTTATATGGAAATATTGGATACCACTTAAATACTGAACTTAGATTCACGTGGCTGCATTTTCAACTTGAAAAAAAATGGAATAATTTTTAGAAAAAAAAAAGAATACGTACGAAAAGAATTTGTTCTTCCTTTTTCTAACATAATCTCTGTCCGATTTGATCCATCACGGACGAAAAAATTTGATAGAAAAATCTAACGAATTGAATAGAATATTAGATTGTATTTCTATTCAACTCCTATTGAAAACTCTATAATAATCACTATAGTTTATAGCTGTTCCTATGGAATAATTCCGCAGGTTTACAACGCGTTTTTTTCATAGAAAATGTCCAAGAGAACGCATTTCATAAAGAAAATCAGTAGTATTTTATCTTTATCTAAAACTTTTTTTATTGAACATTTTTTATAAGAATTCCTTGACATGAATTTTCTAAGCTTTTTCCATTTCAGTTTTCTTCTTATTTCCTTAAAAAAAAATTTGGAAAATATGAGTCCAGAAATTTCTGTAGAAAATATCTGAATATCTGCTAATCTTATTTGTGTTGTCTAGAAATGGAAACTCATATGATTCTTTGGTTTTTTAGCCATTTGGGGAATACCGGAATGGAGAAAAGTGTCCCATTTTCTTCGGGAAGTTAGGGAATTCTTGAATATGTCCATCGGGAGTTACCCAGGCCTTGAAAATCAACTCATTAATATAATAAAAAGGTTTATTGCCTTTTTTTTCTTCCCACTGACCAAGCGCGCGGCTATACAAGGATCCAGGTATACCTGCATGGGGTCAGTACCTCGATTGTCAATTGTCGAAAACTATTTGAATCTGAAAAGGACCTTTCTCAATGCTATGATGATAAGTAACTAATAAATGCTCCTGAACTGGTCTATAAAGTAAAATTACATGTCCTATAAAATAATCCTATTCTATAAAATAAAATTACATGTCCGATTTACATCTGGTGAATTACAAATAGAAGTGTTTCCTGATGTGTCCCTTGAGTGCGTATATTCAAAGAAGAATAGAGGCGCCCATGCTAAATCCGAGATAGGTTCGCACCCACTCAATTTAATAAATTAGAGTCCGTGAAAAAGGTTGAAGCAAAATTTATTCAACTTTTTTTTTCATTTGTTTAATTTTTACCCACCTTATTTGAATGCATTTGCACGCATTTAATTAAGAAAACAAATGAAAATGTGTTTTTTTCCAAGTCGAACGTTCGTACTGTTGCATTTCATGACAAAAAAATGTTAGAATGATCGCTATATTGAATGGAATTAGTTTATAATTTTTTTTTCAGGGTGGATACTTGAATCAGCTAACGAAAAATCATATATTGTGTTAATAGTGCGTAAAGTTTTTTTTTCATACACACGTGTGACATATTCTATTTTTTCTATGAGTTCACTATTCGAAACGGTAGTGGGGGAAAAGTGGTTGGTTTTGTATACAAGTGCGCAAAGCTCAAGAGCGTGCGTAAAGTGAATTTCGAGTGCGTAGCACATTTCAAGCAAAAAAACATAAGAAAAAAATTGCATTACTTTTGATTTTTTTCCCACCAGTAAATTGGAGTCTCCCTTCAGAACAATTATAAATTAATTTCATTCCCTATATTGATTATTCTCACATTTTTTGAGAATCCTAAAACTGTTCACATTGTGGAAAGAAATGTTTTTTTTTCAATGAAATGTGTCAAGACATATTCAAATAAGGCGACAAAAAAATTTGAAAATTCAAACAGAATAAAAAACAACAAAACATTTGGGTATGAAATTTCGTTCTCTAAAATTAATATATTGAGTTGAAGGGGTTGGAACCTGTTTCGGATTCCATATAAACTCCTTTATTTGTCTTCGCAAATACACAATCAAAAAATTTGAGGGAGTTTACAAATAACATTTTCTCATCAGGAAACATTCTCAACTTTTTCAGAATTTTTGATGATGTAGAAACATATAGGCAATATATGCTCACTCGACGAAGAATCTCTCATATATCGAAAATTCTATAAATGGCAATAATACTTAAATTTACGCGTTTATACAATTCGAAATCTGCAAATTTGTTCATGTATAACCGTACAGCTAATTTGACGAGATGATTTGGTTCCGTTCAGATAATTCGGTAGCAGTCATTTTTCGCCCGTAGAAAAATCCGTAGAAGACATTTTTACCCCGTAGTTTAGAGGCTAAACCGATCGGCCACCCGTAGATTAGCCGTACGACCCGTACATTATCCATATCTCACCCGTAGATCACCCGTATTTGGTGTGAACAGTCACACCGTAAAATTTTTGTCGTGATAATCAAAAATATCTCTAGAAGAATTCAAATTATTGGCACGAGAAACTATGATCTATTGTACCACAATCCTTTGATCTGAGAGAACTTCGTAGGTTTATGCCATACACGGAGAAAAAAATACACCATAATTCCGTCAGAGTCCCTCCAAAAATTAGTGTGCTACTCACTAATGCTGGGACATAACAGGGGATCACCAGAAAATTCGTATGTGGCACCCTAAGTTTTACGGGCATCGCGCGAAGTAGTGGCGCAAGTCCCTCTAAAAATTGGGGTACCACATTCGAATTGTTCGATGACCCCCTTTTATGTCCCAGCATTGATGAGTAGCACACTAATTTTTGAAACATTTTTTTCTCAGTGTAGCAAGAATACATTGAGGAAAGAATATTTCTTTCCCAAAAAAATGTCCCCTCGAAATTATCATTTGTTCCATGAAAATTATAATTGTTTATTGGACACAGATATCCACTATTCAATATCCAAACATTCCAAAAAAAATTTCGAAAAAGTTAAGAAGAAAGTTGAAAAAATTCAAGAATTTCAAAAAGTCAATATTATTTTTTTTCAACATTTACACTCTAAAATATCCACCTGATAGAACCGGAGTCTCATATAATTCTCTGTAGAACGAATGTATTTACCCGAAAGACATATGAACGTCTCACGAGAACAATTACTACTACGAAAATTATCATGTTTAGGTGGAAACTTTCTTTTTTCTCCACAAGTAAATGGAATCAACACGACAAATATCTCTCCAAGGGAACACATAATTTTTCGGCAGAACTAATTTTTTCTCTTAGTGAATATAACGTCCTATAGCACCATGAGTTCCTCAGAATCAGTCAATTATTTTTACCAACTAGAAACTTCTTTCCTCTCTGACGCTTTTAGTGGTGGTCGTCATAATAATGATTGAGCCCAAAAGAATTGTCCCCAGAGACTCCTATTCCCCCGACATAAGAATAGGAAAACCTTCTAAGTATCGACAAAAACAAATTGAAGTGAACCAAACGTTAACTTTGCCCCTAGTTCAACCCCATCCATCATTGTTAATCGCTGGAGCGTAACCCAGGAGAAGTATCGATGGATAGACTAAGGCTGGTATTAAGTGAAGCTTCAGTGGAAACGAACCCATCTTACAGTTGAAAAAATACTTGAAGTGGATTTAAATCGACTCAAATTAGAGGAAAATTGTGGAGAGAGAGAGAGAGAAGAATCCCCGCGCGAGCAATATTAACTTTAAATTAAAGCGGATATGGACTCATTGTGGGAAGCTGTCTTCATGAGAGTCGGGTTAACAGAATGCATGAATAAAAATGCATCTATATTAAAATTATAGTGGGTGAAAACCCTTATGAAGCTTTTTTGGCAAAGGCATTTCAAGCATTTTCAACTGTTAGAATAACTGAGTCGGTGCCATAACTTTGGCGGGTGAGCACATCGAGTTTTCACTTCATGGCCGACACCGCGAAATATGAAGTCCGATCTGTTTGTGCTCTGAGGGAAATTTGTGTATATATTCAATATTATATTTAGAATGGGTGTACACAAGCGAAAATCACTTCATTTGGGATTAAGTCGAAGGGATGTCGAGGGGATGCACTGCATGATATGAATATGATAAAATATGCTTGTTTGGTGGCGTGTAAAAATAGCGTAGGTTCAAATTCTGAATATTGTCAAAGTATTAAGAGAGTTTATCTTTAAGGGGTAATAGAGGGCTGAGGCTTTCTTGAAATTTTCAAACAAATTTCTTTCTCGAAGTTATTAATATTTTTCGAACCCAAAGCACATTGATCTTCACTATAAACAATTTTCGTCTGAATTTTCCATGCCGAATTCCGGGAATTTTTATCCTGGTCAAGGTCCACTGAAATTTTAGGAAATTTTGTCATTGAAAAATCAAATATTCCATTAATTTTCTGTTCAAATGAACTCCAAATCAATAAAATACTTGATTTTTCAGGTCAATTATTCTGTGAGAATTCAACAAAATCAGGAAAATTCTGGGAAAAATTAAAAATTCATGACGTTTTGTTTCTGAATATTCATGTTTCACTGCAAATTCAATCAAGTTGTGAAATTTCTATCTCACTCTCACTGAAAACTTATGAATTTCCGTGGATTTTACTTAAAACTTGAAATTTCATAACCATTTTTTCTCTAAATCCGATTCAATGTCACTTTCATGAGATTTACTATTATATCTTCCATGAAATTTCCATGGAAGTTGGATCAATATTGTGCGCGATAGTTTTCGCAATGTTCACTGCAGCAATCCAACCGATAATTTTATCGAAATGAAGAGCCATGTCAAGTATCAAGTCCCATTAATAACTGCATTACCGTTTCCAATGATGGCGGCAGTGAATCACAATGCGATTGGTTGAACACTAATAAAAAGGATCAGTTATTGTTAAAAAATGGATTTGGTTGGAGGCTAGGGTCTATTCGGTCTGATCAAATGTTCATTCGTTAATAGTTAACAAACGCATATTTGAGGAGCCGTGTTTGACTCGACTTTCACTTTTCAAGTGAACTATTCGTTAACTATTAACAAATATTTATTTGGTCCACCCAAAAAAAAATTACTTCTCACTAGTACAAACCGGTACTTGGGGGAAGCTCACTTTTGAAAAGTTCTAAAAATACTCGTCCCAAGTACACTTTGTGTCCTTGGATGAAGTACCACATCTGCCGATCGAGTAGAAATGGTACTGGGAGGAAGTAGTATCACTACTTACTGCCATTACTTTTAGTACTTTTCTCAAGTACCAAAGGTACTAGTGACAAGTAATTTTTCAATTTCTCTCAAGTTCTTTTAGGACTTAATTTCAGTACTTCCAATCAATTACTTTATTGAAAAACGGGAATATTATTACCAGATAGAATGGGCTGTCTTACGCATTTTTGTAAATAGAAATGTTCAGCAGATGATATTTTGTAGGAAAAAATCAATAGATTGCGATTTTTATGGATGCTTTCGAGAATTATTGGATGTTTTCCAACCTTCAAAATTTTGTTGAGATATTTATGTTTCATGTTGTTATCAACATTTAAAGGCTTAGAAAAATTATTTGCAATTTCTTTTCAATTTTATTACTCATAAAACGGGAATTATTTCGATTTTTGACGAAATTCGGTTTTTAGAAGAGGTAGAAAAACATTTTTGAGTTCTTATACTCAACTTATATTGAGTTTATTTGCTACTTTTGAAAAGAACCAGCCAGGTACTCAGTACAAGTAACAAAATATTTGTGACAAGTACTAAGGTACTTCTCACCAGTGCACAAGTACTTGACGCATGATACTTGCATCAAGTTGTTTTGTAACTTCCAGGAATTGCAAAAATGTGCCTTTTCCCCAGAAAATCCTTGGTACAGGGTACAAGTACTGTTTTTAACTGATCAATAGCAATTTTTTTTTTGGGTGGATCATATTTAACTCTACCATTCGTTAATAGTTAACGACTCTCATTTGGAATAAATGAATTATTCTATCAGTGAAGTATCGAAAAATTCTAACATTCACCATTTGGAACTCTACACACAGAAAAACTCAAATGTAAATAACGTTTTGCTAAACATAATCTACAGTTTGCTAAAAATAATTTACGTTTAAGGCCAATATGTTGCCTGACGGCTTTTTCTTTGTCATGAAAATCGGAATTTAGTCTTGAAAAGGGTGTATTTGATGGTAAAAATAAAAACGTAAATTACGCCCAAACAAAGCGTCTCTTACATTTCACTAAGAGTATTTCACGAAGGAATCGTAAATTACTATCTTAATAGGAACGTATTTAACGATTTACTTAAGCGTAATTCACGAAAAAAAAAACAGTATTTTACGCTTAAAATGACTATTTTATTCTTCATCTTTAATCACGAATAAGTAAACGTCAAACAGGGAAAAAATCATCGCAATTTACGAATATGAAAGCATCTATTAAGTTCATGTAACTGTAATTTACGAATACGAAATCGTAAACTACTTTTATGTAATCATAATTTCCGGTAATTTTGAAAGCAATTCACGTTTCAACTTCAATCGTAAAATACGCTTCAGAAAACGTAATTTATGACAAAATTTCTTGAAACTTCAGGGAAAATGTGACATGGTAGAAATTTCCAAAATTTCTACCTGAAATTTCAGTAGAAAATTTTTAACGGTGAAAATTACGATTACATAATTGTAATTACATGAACAAACTTCGTATTCGTAAATTGCGATGATTTTTTCTATATTTTACGTTTACTTGTGCGTAATTGACGACGAAGAAAAAAAAGTTATTTTAAGTGTAGGGGAGACGGTGCCTGTACCGCGCGGCGGATAATTCCGCGTATATCGATTTATCTATTCCTGTCTCTCCAATCAATTTTCTGTCAATTAAATATTAAGTGATTATGTGTTACGAGCTTATTTCAGTGAAAATTTGGCATTTTTAATTGCAGTAAGTGCCAAAAAAATAAATAAAAAAGTTTTGAATCAAAACGATGTAAAATTTGTCCTTTAGAATTTAAGCTTTCTTGTTTTTTGAAATTGAATAAATCACATGAAATTACTGGAGATAATTTCAGTATAGTTTTTTACATCAATAGAAATTTTTTCGACAGTCTGACAACAATGGAAATAATTATAACCGATTATTTATTTCAGCCGTGCGTTTGCGGGTAATGTCGCTCGGCGAGCGATGACAGTACCGCTTAGTGTGAGGGCAATACCGCGCAGTGAGTGACAGGCTGGACTGCCGGCTGGTAAAGCTACTGGACGTCACAGTCGGCTTTCCTCATTTGTAATCGGTTTAATAAGTTCAGAAAGTAAAAATAAGATATCCCTTAAAGTGAAATTGAAGTTTAATTCATTTATTGAAGCTGCTCAACTCTCATTAAAGAGGAAACCGACAGATAGGTTATGCTCATCTGTTGATCCCTCGATCATTTCATGAATCGATGGTGAGTTTTTTCGTCTTTACGAACGGTGATAGGAACGACAACGGGTCGGTATGTCCAATTTGCCAGAAGCAGGGGAAGGACGAAATGTGGTTCCGATGCTGTGAATGCGCCGTGTGGGCACATGCTGAGTATGTCACAGCATCGAAGGCGGAAGATTTTGTTTGTGATGAGTGCATTTAAACATTAGACTAAATCGTTAATTAAGTATATTTATAGTGAAAAATTTATGTTTAAAGTTATTTCATGGGCAATTAAAAGTAAAAAAACGAAAACGAAGCTTTACTTTGTCGTACGGTTAGATTACAAGAAAATAATATTGAGCGTTTATGTGAAATTCTCATTTCAGACAAGTTCCATGACAGCTGAGGAAAACCGAGCGGCTTTACCCGCACCCTGCGCGATATTGAAAACTCGGTGAGCGGTAATACCTGCAGCGGTGGGCAATATCGCTTACAGACCGTCGAAACAATAATTAATGATTTTCGTACTTTTTTCTGTATTAACAACTCCAAAAAGTGCATAATCTTGAAGCTGAATCACCACAAAACACTTTTCTCGTGTTTATTCGTCTACAATCTGATCATAATTTTCAAAATATGCGTTATTTTGTTAGGTGCGCGGTAATACCACCAGCTCCCCTAAAATACGATGTTTTTTTTGTGAATTACGTGTAAGTAAATCGTAAAATATATTTCTATTAAGATAGTCATTTACGATTTCTTAACGGTGACGTGCCGTATTTGGATGTAATTTACGTTTTTATTTTTACAGTAAAATACGCCCTTTTGTAGCCTAAAATCTGATTTTCATACCGAAAAAAAGCCATGAGACATCATATTGGCATTGAGCGTAAATTACGTTCAGCAACCCGTAAATTACGCTTAGCAAAGCGTTATTTACGTCTAGGTTTTTCTGTGTCGACACTGTCAAAGGGCATTACTACTGAGAATTGCATTAAAAAGTCAAGTACGGAAATCCTTCATTGCAGTGCCACCCTTAAAAATATAAGAATTACTATAAAAAATATTGCCCTCTTATGATTCTCAATGACTATAGCCATATCCGTTGCTTTAATGGCGGAGCCATTCGTCTCTCCATAAATAATCCGTTAACTGGAATCACGTTGGTTCTGACATTGGCGCCAAGCAAGTTCGTCGACATTTCACCACCACAAACATTCTGTCTTTATAGCACACTAACAAACATGGAGAAACTTTTACAGGAAATCTTAAACATCTTACAAATTTATTTTACGTTTATACGTTTCGTTGGCTTGCATCCCAATGCTACATTCGTGAAAACGTCTGACACATTATCAACGATGTAGAAGAAAGACCCTCTTGAAGAAATTTTCAACGCTCTCCCACTTATCATTTGTGCACGTGAACCCTGAATTATTGAAGGGGTCTGCATGTTGGCTGTCGCATAATATTTCATTGCAGCTATCTCAGGTGAAAGAAAAATATGCTTCTAACTGCAACGGCGAAGCTTTTGGTTTTTAAGAATGAGACTGCAGAGATGAAACTTTTTTGATTTTCAGGAAATCAAAACTGCACTGTTAGAAATTTTTTGACATTTCACGGAAAATATTATACTAAATCTTACAAGAGTGAGAATGAATTGAATTTAGATAAAAAATGGTTATGAAATTTCAAGTTTTAAGTAGAATTCACGGAAATTCATAAGTTTTCAGTTGGAGTGGGATGGAAATTTAACAACTTGATTAAATTTTTAGTGTAACATGCATATTCAAAAACAAAATGCCATGAATTTTCAATTTTTCCCAGAATTTTCCTGATTTTTCCGAATTTCTACAGATCAATTGAACTGAAAGATCAAGTATTTTATTGATGTCAAGATCATTTGAACAGAACATCAATGGAATACTTGATTTTTCAATGACAAGATTTCCTGAAATTCCAGTGGAACTTGAACACGATAAAAATTACCAGAATTCGGCATGGGAAATTCAGACGAAAGTTTTTAACAGTGTCATAAAAGCGGCCATTAACTTCTTTTCCATGAATAAATGAATACATAACCTCTCAATATTATAAAAATCCAAATCGACTTCTAGTGATAAAAATTTGATACTGGAAATTAAGACTACGAAATTAAGGGTCACAAGGGTCATGAGGTCAGAATAAGCCTTATGAAGGTCAAAATAAGGGTTTCGAGGGTTATAATGAGGGTCAGATCAAGGATTCAAATGAAAATCACAAGGGTCAGATTAAGGATCACAAAGGACAGAGTAAGGGTCCAAATGACGGTTATGGGGATTAAAAACTAAAGGTCATAAGGGTCAAACTAAGGGCCGCAATATCTCTACATTGTAAAAATCGAAATCGACTTTTGGTGATGAAAATTTGATGCTCGAAATTAAGACTCCAAAATTAAGGGTCAGAAATGACGCGTCAAAATAAGGATCATGAGGGGTATAATGAGGGTCAGAATGAGAGTCACGAGGGTCAGATTAAGGGTCACAAGGATCAGACTAAGAATCATGGTGGTTGGCGAGCGGAGCGAGCAGGGGGCGTAGACCTTAGTGATCAAAATGATATGCAGGAACGAGTAGCCAATCATGCGCAGTATTACAAAATCACTGAACTCGAGAATTTTGCATATGTTGAATGTCACAATCGCGAGTCCCTGAAAATTTCGGATGGATTCCTAGAAATTAGAGATGAATCACTAAGAATAAGTGACATCGCTCTGAAAATCGAAACTTTTTCTCTTTGCAATGGTTCTGGAAACTCGAAACTTTTATTTGTCCAGCTACTCGAATGATCGCATAGGACAAGCTTCTTAATGTAAGTTTCAGATTTAAAGACATCAAAGTACTGCATAGAGATGAGATATGATACCCACACTATAGCTAAAACACAAACTCTTGGAATAATAAAGATCTCACGGGAGAAAATCTCATGGAAGAGATGAGTTGGGAAATAAATCTTTTATAAAAAAGGACAGGGAAAGAACTGAAAAAAATCCTTCCAACTTTGAAAATGTGTTACGTAGTCTGGTGGTGACCTCAAGACTTCTTGAGCTGTTGGACATAATTTCCCCAAGATATTTAATCTTGAAAGAATTTCCGGCGTTTTTCGCCGCGAACCATTTTTGTCCAATTTTTCCCATCAAAAAGTTGTTCTTGTGGAGTAACTTCGACTGAACGAATGATAGTGGGTTTCAATGATTGTGTTGAGTTAAGTACATTAAATTGTGTCTCAGGAGACGAGATTGAAATATAATGGAGTCCCTGATTGGTAGGAATAAAGCTCAATATAAACTTAAACGCAAGTTGATATGGAGGACAATATTATTGAGAAAAATATGATGAAGTCCATTCTCCTGAGATACAGCGTAATGAATCAAATCCCTCCACTAAATTAAGGATGGTGATGGGATATTGGAGAATAAAATATCCACATTACTTCATGGTCGAATAGTGACGTTTCGATTAAAATTTAATCTTCTTCAGGCTCGTTCTCGCGAGGGACTACTGACTCCCGAAATCACGGCGCCACTCTGGCACAAAATCATTCCGAAATCACGTGAAATCGTGTGGAATCAATGAAATCACCGAAATCAGTGATGCACTGGCGTACACTGTTAGAAAATTACTCATGAAATTTCAAATGAAAAAGCTTGAAATTTTTAACAACGACAAAGTTACATGAAATTTCTGTAGAATTCTTTATTAACGAATCAGTTAATTTCTTGAATATTCAAGTAAGTCTCGATTTTCAAGTCCATACGGCACTGAACAACCTTGAAAATTTGGAAAATTGAATTATATGTGATGTACAATTTTAACGATGAGTTTGGAAATTCAAGCTTTCATAGAAAAATCAATGATTCTTCAACATGAAAATCACAATTTTCTTGAATTTTCAAAATGAATGAGAAATTTAGTGAAGGTTTTCATTTGAAATTGAATTCAAACTCACAACATTGAAAATTCAGATGACATTGTGACTGATATTTCACGAAATTTCTAACTGTGTAGTGCGAACGGTGAATGTAATTCGTGATTTTGAAATTGACAAGCCTGCCAACGTTGATAATGAAATGCCGTACTCACTACCATATTGGTTTTTCTGAGAATCCCATATTTACTTACTCCGAGACAAGTGTTGTATGTGCTTATTATTGTATGAATCCAGAAAGTCCATTCATTATAGTTTCAGGTACTTCAGGCCAAGAATCAATAGTTCGCAAATCCTCAATATGTTGGTTGTTTAATAAAGATCATTCAAAACTCAGTAGTGACAGACTTTAGAGAGTTAGGGACGAAGAAATAATGAGAAGTACTAGTCATCGACGTAAGAACTACATTACATGCCCGAGCCTTGGAAAACAGATCACCGTCCCCCACTTGCAAGATTGCCGTCCGAGCCGAAGGCGAAGGCGTTTTCGAGCGAATATGCTCGTGTCAGTGGTAATAACAAAAATATAGGTGCTCTTTGCCATTGATAAATTTTGGATAAAAGTCTGAATAGTTTAATATCGGAGCCAATGCGCTCTCACGGCTACATTAATATAAGCCAGTATCAAAGAACCATTTCTCCTCCCCTCTGATCACTGAGAGTGGAGATTTGAGGTTCCCTGAGAGAATTTTAGATGAAGTTGAAAAATATTTCTAAATAAATGAGTTAATGTTATAGCAATCTAGGTGTGAAATTATTCATAAAACTTGTTTTCTAATATAAAGTTCTGAAATTGATTGTTATTTGTGAGTTATTAGTGGAGACTGTAAAATGTAAAATGGGCCGTTCTTCATTGTCATTAGCTCTAGATTGGCGGAGTGAAATCAAATGCATTTGTTATTATTTGCCAGTTTTTATTGCACATTTTCATTTTCATAATTTAACTCAACCCGTTTTGCCCCACCTCTATTATTTGTTAACTCCATTCATCGTGATTTCAACGACTTCATTTTTTCTGAAATCACTGATTTCGAATTAATGAAATCATTAGAAATCATGAAATCACCTCTCGTGACGCTCAAAATCATCGAAATTATTTTTTCCGAAATCATTGAAATCACCGCTGGAATCACCCGAAATCGACCTCATTTCGAAATCATGGTGTCACTCAATTATGGAGTGAATAGCCGCCTCGCGTTCTCGATATCAGTAATGCATCGTCATTAGAAAAATTAAATAACTAAATGTCGGAATTCGAATTCATAATACAACAATTAACAGGCAAGCGCGACCGCTGCAATGAATGGCCGACGCCACACATGTTTGATGGTCGCAACCAACACAATTTTTTATGGTCGAAACCAACATCCAAAATCCCCCAACATCAAACGAGATGAATTGCTACTTTATCAAATACACACGAAACTATATTAAAATGTAATGAAGTCCCTGATTTGTATATAGGAATCAAGTTTAATATAAACTGAAATGCAAGTTGATACGGAAGACAATATTCTTCGGAACATTATGATGAAGTCCATTCTCCTGAGAAGCAGCGCACTGAATAAAATCCCCCAACATCAAACGAGATAAATTGCTGTTTTATCAAATATACAAGAAACTGTATTAAAATATAATGGAGTCCCTGACTTATATATAGGAATAAATTTCAATATAAACCAAAACGCAAGTTGGTATGAAAGACAATACACTGCATGAAATTTTTTGAAAATTAAGTTATCGTTGCACTTGAATTCTCATTGTTGTGAATTTGAATTCAATTTAAGATCAAATCGTTCCTGGAATTTCCCATTGATCAGGTCGGAAATTCACAATAATTGGGTTTTCCATATTAGATTATCACTGATGTTTCAATGACATCTAGAATTTTCAAATTATTTATAAATTTTCAATATCATGTAGACCTGAAAATTGCAATTACATCAACTGATTTTTCAATAACAAAATACATGAAAATTTCGTGTGAATGAGTGATTGTTAAAACTTTCACGATCTTTCACTTGAAATTTCAAGCGTAATATTCTAACACTGTAATATTGGGAAAGAAGATGAAGTGCATTCTTCCGGAATGAACCGTAACGAATGATGTGATTTAACATCAAATAAGATAAATTCCAACTTTATCAAATATATTCCCTCCATTGTATTCATGCAGAATTTTTTGATTCCATCAACTCTTTTATTTTCATTCCGGAAATTAAAAAAAAATGGTTTATTCAAATATTCAATCCGCACGGGATAACGCTTCATTTATTAATTGATTTATTTATTGCGCACCCTGTTCAGTCGGGAGCAGAGTAAAAATTGATAAATTGGAGTAGATGCTGGTCAGTTTACACTGGTTGGTAAAAAAACCATTTTAATCAATTATTTTATCAGTTGATAAAAAATTCACAGAAGATCTCGATGAATTTCACTGTCCGAAAGATGAACGGGGAGCGAAGTGTAATTCAATGAAAATTTGTTCCAGCAGATATCTTGGGATTAGTTCATTATGAAAATAATCCCATTAATCCGAATTTCTGCCGCATTTTGAAAAAGATGAATCTAATCTATGTCGCGATTTCATTTAAGCATTTATATGTATATTCGGTTGAAATCGGAAGATTATGATCGAATCTGTCTGAGTCTCCAATACATTTTGTGTATAAAAAGATTATGTTATCGGAAATATTGTCAGTATTGAACATCTTTGATTCAAGTAGGAAAGATAGTTAATTCAAATATGTTCCTACTTGATTCAAGTCGAGCTCTAGTTGAATCAAGTCTCCAACTCGGCCTGATATTTTTTGGAGACGCTCGATCCAAGTCGATGGAATCTACTTGAAATGATTCGATTCTCGATTTGATTCAATTTCCAAAAAAAGTTCGAACAATCAAGTCTATTCAGATCAAATAGAGACTCAGGACTGAATCAAGAAATTTGTTTTCGGCAAAATTCCTGAACATTGATTAATTATTTAAGTTCGCTGGCGTAATTATTTATGAAATTCTGTCGCAGACAACACCCAAAAAAGTAGTTACTTGATTGAAGTAAATCTCGACTTGATTCCAATCATTTTTCTACTTGATGCAAGTAGAAAGCCTATGATCCAATCTACCCGAGCTTCCGACGCATTTTGTGTGCAGAAAATATTATTTGATGGAAATTATTGTCAATCTTGAATCTCCTTGATTCAAGTAGGAAAGATACTTAATTCACATATCCTCCTACTTGATTCAAGTCGAGCTCTACTTGTATCAAGTTACCAACTCGACCGGCCTTTTTTTTGGAGATACTCGATCCAAGCTGATGAAATTTACTTGAAATGAGTAGATTTTTAATTTCATTCAATTTTGAAATAACCTCCAACAATCAATTTTACTCAGATCAAATAGAGGCCCAGGATTGAATCAAGATTTGTTTGTCTGAAATTCCTGAACATTACGTAATTTTTTAAGTTCGATGGCATAATTATTGATAAAATTCTGTTAAAGAAAACACCAAAAAAGCAGTTTCTTGATTCAAGTAAATTGCGACTCGATTCCAGTATTTTTTCCACTGTATTCAAGTAGGAAGATTATGCTGTAATCTATCCAAGTTTCCGATGCATTATGTGCATAAAAAAGATTATTCAATGGAAACTATTGTCAATCTTGAACCTCCTTGATTCGAGTAGAAAAAACACTTAATTCAAGTATCTTACGAATTGATTCAAGTCGAGCTTTACTTCAATCAAGTCGCCAACTCAACCTGATATTTTTCGGAGAGGCTCGATCCAAGCCGATGAAATCTACTTGAAATAAGTAAATTCTCGATTTGATTCAATTTCTAGACAACTTCCAACAATCAATTCTACTCAAATCACGTAGAAGCCCAGGATTGAAGGAAGAAATTTTTTTTTTGCGTGAAATTTCTGAACATTGAGTAATTATTTACGTTCGCTGGCGTAATTATTAATGAAATTGGCGAAGTTCACAGCTCCACTGGATGCGAGTATTCCCTTGAAAATTATGATGCCAACATCGTTCCCAGGGGGCATATGAAACTCGAAGTGAAACTTCTCGATATCTTCTTCAATTATTGATCTTTTTCCATTTTTTTTTCGCTTCGATATAATTTATGGGCGAAAATATAAAATACCGGATAGATCGTCTTCAATGATTCAATAGAAGAAGATAAGCTGATTGAAATTCATCGAGAGTTACTGAAAATGGAACCAGGGATCAGAATAATCATCAATTTCAAAATAAGTTAAATTTAGCTTCTGTTAACTGATAATATTACCCAACAATTTTTAATTACTAAATTAATCATCAATCGAATTCCGAAATAATCTATCAACCAGTAATCGTGTCAGAAGTTTGACCATTACATGTCTAATTGAAAAATCTTTTTATGAAATTTAGAATTATTTACTCAATAGTTTATAGGAAATTTAATTTCATTAATAATCATGAATTATTGTCATATTTTCAAATTTCAAGTAAGATAATAAAATCATAGTAATAGAAAAGTGCAAATTCTAATAATATTACAAAATATTGCAAATGTAAAGATTGTCGACTGATCACTGAAGAGAACTGATGTCTCATATTTTATCATGCTCGTGTGCTGAGTGTTCAAAATCATTATTATACATTACATTTTCCCCTTCAGAGGAATGCAAATATTTGATGAAATTTAGAGCACCATAACTTGGTTTCATTTCTCCCTTGGAGTTTATTGCTTCAAAAAATCATCACCGCTCCAGATGAAAAAAGCATAACCCCCATAGAGCATAGATTTCCGGAAAGTTTCACACCATCCGCCAACCTTGGAAACAGAAATTCATAAAATTTTACAGGGCGAGGGTATGCCCCTCGTTCACATGGGCAATTGCTTTTTGAGGTAATAAATTCAGGATCGAGGCAAACTATATTCTGTGCGATATGCGCGACCATATGCGATATGAATTCAGCAGGAAACTGTTACTTTGTCACTAGGTATTTTCGACGGTGAAAACACGGGCAAATCAATGTTGGGAGAATAACTTTTGAATTTTACATGAATGGATTTCTGGGTCGAATTTATTTCTCATGTTGTACATAGGGTAATTGTTCGACCAGATAGGGATGTTCCTGGACAGAGAAATAGGGGTACTCCTAATTTTTGGAGACACGCGATTCAAAAATTTCAAAAGTGAGAAACCTTAGAATTCAGTAATTTTGTCACTAATTTTTTGGGATAAAAATTCATCATCTCTCTGTACACTGATAGAATGATTCATTTATTCTAAACGAGATTCGTTAACTATTAACGACTGAACATTTGATGGGACCGAATAGACCCTAACCTCCAACCAAAATCCATTCGTTAACAATAACTAATCCGTTCTATCAGTGTATAATTAAAAAATAAGGAGCTGTAAGAATTTGAGAGACACTCGCGATTCTGACCCTTACCATTACCCTAATTGTGACCCTAATTGTGACAAGGAAAATCAATGATCAAATAAAAAAAAAAACATTTCCTTGGTATTCTATTTATCATCAGAATACTCGACGAAAGATGCTTGATTTACGGGGAGCATTTATCATTGCGACTATGCAAATACCCTGCCAACATAGCTATTGCTACCGATCCGATGAGTAATTATTTTTCATCGAGTAAAATGGCTTTATTGACAACTAATTATTCAATACCCTGAGGAACCAAGGACTCTGTTACATGATATTATTCCTTTCACAATGACGGACGGAATAATCTCGTGTAGCAGAGTCTTGAGGTAGAGTATTATCACAATTTTCTGCTGTCTACGTCGACATCGTTATTCACTTAATCTTACTTCTTTATCTGGAGTGACAGTGTCGTCAAGAAAAGTTTTAACTACACAAAAGCTCGATCAGCTCATTATCAGCAACATTCCTGTAATATAGACTGAGAGAAAAACAAACAAGTTTCCAAACAAGTCTTGTTTGGGCCATCAAAATCGCGAGTTGCAAATTACCAAAAAAGAAATAGTCTGATTCGAAGTTGAAAGTTTCAAACATGTTTGCCTTGCTTCGATGATTCACACAGGTCGATGCCTTTTCAAGAGGAAAATATCTCAGATAGAGGAAAGTTTATCAAGAAACTAGGGGGCTATGCCCCCTGCTTGCTGCGCTCGCCAAGCCTCATATGACCGACATATGACCCCCGTATGATTCTCACATGACCCTTATAATCCTTATTCTGACCCCCGCGACCCTCAATCTAACCTTTGTGACCCTTAATCTGACTCTTGTGTCCTTTATTCTTATCTTCGTGACCCTTATTCTGACTCTCATGACCTTTATTCTGATTTTCATGACCCTTAATCTGATCCCTGTGACCCTTGATTTGATCCTCGTAACCTTTATTCTGTCTCTTGTGACGCTTATTTTGACCCTCGTCACCCTTATTTTGACACTCGCGACCATTATTCTGATCGTCACGACCCTGATTCTGAACCTTGTAGCCTTTATTCTGACCCTTTTCACCCTTATTCCGATCCTCATAATCATTATTTGGATGCTCACCACCCTGTTTCTGAACTTCGTGACCCTTATTCTGAACCTTATGACCCTTATTCTGACCCTCACAACTTTTATTTGGACTCTTGAGATATTTGTGGCCCTTAATTGTGGAATCTTAATATCGAGTATCAAATACCAGAAGTTGATTTGGATTTTTATAATATACTATTGGGCCACGCCCCCTGCTCGCTCTGCTTGCCAACTCCCTCATATGACCCCCATTATCCTTATTCTACCACTTGGGACCCTTAATCCAATTCTCGTGACCTCTATTCTGACCCTTATGACCCTTAATCTAACCCCTGGGACCCTTATTCTTACCCTCGTGACCCTTATTTTGATCCTTGTGACTCTTAATTGTAGAGTTTTAATTTTGAGTACCAATTTTTTATCACCAGAAGTCAATTTGGGTTTTAATAATATAGAGAGATAGAGAGATAATAGTCTCAGTAATTTGCAAACAGTTGATCTAATCATATACTAATAAAAAAACTATTGGTCCCAAACAAATTTGTTTTAGCCAAGAACGATTGAAATCCAGACATTTTGGCCATTCAGTTATCTCAAGCATATGTATCTAACATAAATATTTTTCTTTCAGTGTGACTAATACCACAAATTGATGCACTTTTTCGAATGTAAATAATGATGAAAAGTATGTCCTCAGAAAAATGTATCCTATGAATGTTGATGAATGTTTCCTCTCCCCCTGGGAGAATCAGAAGCTCTTGAAATATATCAACAGCTGTAGCACCCTGTTGTGACAATTTGAAATTCCTAAAAATGATAACCCTAAGGTCATTTTCACGGATCCCCTCGCCACTTGTAAAAACATCGCTTATTCATTATGCACGTAAAGAATTTGAAGAGATTCTTGAGTTGAAGTAGGAGTTCTCTTCAAAAGTCAAGAATATAACCATGTTTCGTCATTCCTATCTTTCTCATCTTCGATACACGCAACTATTTACTTATTCACCCACTGGTGGGTTCATCGAGTACTATCGATTTAATAAATTGAGTACTATCGAGCATATCAAGATCTCTTGTTCGCTCATACTCCATCAATTTCATGCTGCTCGAATTCCCACAAGTCAGACGGCTATATGCGACATCAAATAGTTTGAATCTGTTAGTTCATAGTATTCGCTGGAGGTGCTTTGCTTATAAACAAAACGTTCATCGCAGCTCATTCTAATTCATTAACATTACTCAAGTTAATGTGTTAAAATACCTTGGGTAGAATGTTCCTGACGCTATTCAGAGAGCTTTTATTAGGCGGACCATAATGCAGATCGAAACTTGCTTGCTAGACAGACAGAAAAAAAATAATTTTATCAAGGGAGTTTTATTTGACCTACCTATTATTTGATTGCTAATTTTCAAATAAATATGATTTCATGGTGAATACCAGTTATCTCTTCTTCAAATACATTTGATTGGGAGAAATCGAACTTTTCTAAAATTGAAGTTTCTTTTATTTGTCACAATGATGAAAATATTTGATTCCTTTCTAGCCAAAAGTTTGCCAACTCCAGAAATTCGTTGGTTTACTCAAAAATCAAAATTATTTTCATGACTAAATACGAAATACGTGAATACGTTGTTATCTCGAACAACACGATCATACGTTATTCCAAGATAATTATAGTTGAAGTGACCATTTCGTATGTCGAATGAGGATGAATATTGTTTCGCGGAAAAAGCTTTGAAATTGTAGTAAGATTTTGTTGAGTTGAAAGAAGTTCATATTTCCTGACTAAAAAAATCGCATTAGTTTACAATAACAGAATCACAGATTACGGCAATTCAATCATATCACAAATTTTGTTCAACGGGATGTACGGAAAGCTCAATTTAAACATCGGCTGCATTCGAGAAAACAACATTCAATTTATTCCTCACTGCAATCATCTCCTAAGTACACGGAGAAAAATTTTCTAGAAAAATTCTAGTACGAGTACTGGAAAAAATCACAATCCATCGGCTGTGAAAAATTCTAGTGCTGTTAAGGTTCAATTTCTGGGGATTTCTGTGAAATTTTCACATAAATACGGGGAAAAATTCACGTTTTCCCCAATTAAATTTCTAGTGTAGGCACAGGAATTTTTTCCTTGCCGTCACACTGCGCCTCTTTTCCCGTACTAGCACTAGAATTTTTCTCAAAAATTTCCGTGTACGAATTTTTCATCAATTTATAAAAGTAGAAAATTTTTCGACTGGAGATTATATTGAGTTAAAAAAAATACAACTTTTCCATTTTTATGGCGAATACATGCGACTTGACGCCAAAAGGACTGTTTTATTTGATTCAGCTAAATGTATCTCAAGAAGAAATAATTGATATTCACCGTAAGATCTCATTCACTTGAAATTGGTTCAAGTATATAATGCTTGTTCCAAGAAAGAAACATCTCAATAAAAATAATTTTTTCCATCAGTGTAAGGTAATATTTCTCACTAGATCAGTTCCTCTTTCGTACCAGTGTGAGGAAAATGTTCCCCAAAAACCTTGGAGATTGTGACGAGTTGTACATCGAAAAGGATTCAAAAGGGGGGGATGTGCAATAATATTATGCTTCATGAATTTCGGATTTAGAAGTTTTCAAAAGAAAAGTTCACATAACAAGAATATTGGAGTAGATTCATGGTGAAGGCACTCAATTTTGCTGATGGATTTCGATTTCATGAACAATGAGTCATGCTGAGATATTAAAAATAATGAACACTACCCAAAGTAAGTGACAATTTCGACCTTAGTTGAGATTGATCACCTGAAATTTCGCACAGAGGCATATCTTTTGACATACATCGCGTGACTGAAAGTCAAAGGGTGCGCGTACCGTACAAATACGTTTACCTCATGCTCTTTTACCTCCCAGACACGCTATATTACTTGCGAGAGAGAAAATTATTTTTGTTTTCTAGTAAAAAATTATGTTCCCCACATTTGGATAATCATGTCCACGTTCAGAGGAATATTCATGAATATAAGATAACTATTTCATGTATTTTCGCATTGACTAACTAATCAAATTAGGAATGTCACAAACAAAAAAAAATTATTCATTTTCACTTTGTAATCGCTCAAATTGGAGGATGTTTAACCTATCAGATGGACAACTCAATTGAAAAGATGAATAAAATTGACTAAATAAATTCATGTTACAAATTATTCTTCTCATCAAATTAAAAGTTTTATGGCGAACTTTTCCGATCTCAAAACCAATCATTAAGGATAATATGGCGAGCTGGGAGGGTTGAAAAGAAGCAGCCATTTTTTCCTTTTTTTTACATATTCTTTAAATTATGGAAAAAGCGTGTGCAAAGTTTCAGACTGCTGGGGAGCATGGTTCATTTATTATGAATTTTTGAAAAAGTGGTCATTTAACCCGTGATCTTATGGAGATCACAAAAAAAACTGCAAAACCCAAGGAAAAAATGCAGCCAAAGTCATGAAACTTTAGACACATTTAGAGCATGTGATCAATGATTTTTTGAGTGAAAAAGATTGTCGCCTAGGAGTATTGTTTATTAATAATAGTGAAAGAAGTACTGAAAAATGAAATTTCTGTGCACGCAGCCCAAACGAGCAGAAACGTCCCAAGTACCGATCGGGGGGGATAGCGCAGTCAATTTAAACGTCTCTTGAGAGAGAGCGATGAAGCGTTGTGATTGGAGCTCCCGCGAGCCAGTGGTACCAGCTCCTGGTGAAAAAAAAAAAAACTACCGTCGATGTTACCACTTCTTCGCATGGATTAATATTTTTTCATTTATTTAAAAAAAAACAATCTGAAAACAATTCAATGCGGGGAATAGATACGAATAAATTTGATTAGCTCCATAAATAATTTTTAACCGGACATACTCCCTAATATTGCTTGAATTTTGAATCCGAAGGGGAAATTTTTTAGGTATTTAGCATATACGTATTTTTTTTCATTTTTTTCTCGAAAATTTTTTATGAAGGATTGATCGAATTTCATGATTTTGGTCATGAATATAGACTTTAATAAGTTCTATTCATTGCCAACAATTGAAATGTAATTTTTCGTACGGATTCGAAAAAATTGATGTTCTACCAAACATCGATTTTTCAACCATCATACAAAAAATTGTCATCAAAAAGGAATTAGTCATGGCTCAAAAAATTGATATCAATACCCTCTTGATTCTATCAGAATATGATTGGGCTCGCACAATTCATTGCTGATGAGTCACAGCACATTGTTTATACGATTTGTGAGAGAAAATTGTTTTTTCATGATTACTGAAAAAATCATCAGTAAAAGTAATTAAATCAGGGCTTGAAAAGCATACTTCAATGCCTTCTTAATGAACTTGAAGAGTGGTAAGAACAGCATCATTGCTTATCGAGTTACACAATACCGTCATGAGCTTTTTATATAAAAAATCTCTATCCCTGCTAAATTAAGGTATTAATCTATTATGTTGAACACTTATTCATATTGATTCATGCTCTGGCTAAATCATGAATAAATCCTGATTAAACCCGAACTGAAAACAAATTCAAGTCTTTAGGTTTGAATGTAAAATTATTTGGCAGAACGAAATAGTCAAATTTTGATGACATTTCAATTGATGCTAGTACTATGACAAAAAAAACTAGAAAAAGAAAATAGTGAAATAAGAGAACCCATTCGGAAGCGAATTACTAATTTATTAGCAACAATTTTTATACTCATTTATAAAAAAATGGTCCACCAAAAAATATTGTCCACTTGTTTTTTTTGTTTTCAAATTGAATTTCATCCACTTTAAAATAAGTTTATTCTCTCGAGTGTTAAACTCATTGATTTATGGCCCCAAAATCAATTTCTAAAATCTAACGATGATGACTATTTAACAATTATTCCTCCGACAAATGCTGACACCCACCAGGACGTTGATGGAAAACACTTCTGTCCTCAGAGTGGATTCCCCGTCTACCTTCCTGTTACTTTTTTCCATCACTCCTCCACAAGCAGTGCCTGCGCAATAAGCAGATGTTCCATGACTGTGAGATACGGTTGCTCTCAGAATGTCAAAATGACGTACGCCCATTACACCCTTACATCAGTTGGGTTCCCCATTCTTTTTTTTGTTTACCTCATCCCCCGGTGCTTCTTCCAGCGCCCTCCCCTCCCGGAGCATCGCTGTTTCAAAAGCTTTATTGTATCTTCTTGTGGCAACTTTCGAGTGACGTGATCGAATGGAATTTTCATCTCGATTTACAAGAACGTGATATTCTTTTCGTGAAAAAAAAAATTGGTTCTACATCGAAACGTGCAGAAGAGGAGAAAAAGCTATTCATCCCCTTCTCGTTAAAAGCGTAATAAAAAAAGTGTAACGTCCCCTGTCTCTCTATCTGCTTTTTTTTTGGTTAGTGAAATAGCCGGGAAGATATGGTTGGTCTTGTGCGTGGGAAATCCATCATTTTTGTAATTCAAACCTTCGGTTGATACGTTTTATTGCATTTTAGTGCCAATGTTATGATCCTTTTATGAAATGCCTGGAGGGAAAGGGTATTAAGTGAGCTAAAATGATTGTAATAGATGTAAAATATGTTTGACGAGTGGGGAACAACCTCACGGAATTATTTGAGGGACTAGTCGCTCCCTGATTGAATGACACTATGAACTTCGAAATGAAGTCGACTTCACGTGATTTCAGGGTTAATTTGAGTGATTTCGAAATTGATTTCAGTGATTTTGGAAGGAACTGAAATCGATGACTTCAAGTCGATCGCAACATGATTTCGTGACAGAATCAGGGCAAAAATACAAATTGAATTTTTCAATAGAATTCCAATAGAATTTTATAGCGAATTCGCTAGGTTTTCTATTGAATTTTTTCATATATACAAAGCCATTCCCATTTCATATCGCCAGTAGTGAATTTAGAATTTTGTATTATCGAAAGATATATGAGGGAGGGCTGAAAGTTATTACAACTCCCCTATCGGTGCGTCAAATTTGAAAAAGTGCCTTTCATGTGTTATTTAACCGTTGAGTGGTCGCAGCTCTCAACCGAACGTCCTGGTCGCACGGTGGGCGATTCGCAGCTCTGCGTATTTTGTGATTTGGTGAGAAAAATGAGAACCTTCAATCAACAGGAAATGGGGATATTAAAGAAGAATAGTTGACCGATAATTCTAGAATTCCATTTCATTAGGTACAAATTTTTTACATCTAGAGGTTAAACACAGGAATTTTCTGTAAGTCGAGTTTTCAAAAGATTTTAATAATTGATTGGTGCAAGTATGGACCAGAAAAAATTGTCAATGCGTTCGATTTAGCGGAAAATAGGAATACAAATTTTTCTAAATTTTTCACTTACAGGATTTTCATGTGAACAAAAAAATCGAAAAAACGCTGCGATTCCTCCATTGTGCGACCACTCAAGGCTTAAATTGTGAACATAATCGATAATGAAGTCTTTGTGATCATGATAATGGCACGTCCTACGAACGTTGTTGGAATTTCGGTTAGAAATAACTGGAGAGACCGCTATAAATGGAATGATGCGTAGGGTTTTGCCGGAGCCACTGTTGTTATACGGTTGCGAACTGGCGACGAGCTAAAAATAAACGCATCACAGTACGATTCTCGCTCCTCTTGAATAACACGCTTCGATGGATAAACGTTGGATTTTTTGCAGGATTAAATGAAATCCCGGATTTTTTTACTAGTTTTTGAATACCAGTTGAATGTAATAATCTAATATTGAATAATTGAGTGAACAGAAATTGAGGCGGATCTTTTTTCCTTTTCACTCCAGTGAATGAAGTTAATTGAAATAGATTACTGACAACCCTGTTGAATATTGCAGTCTATTTTCCATTGAATGGATGTGTATTTTTTTCATATTTATGTTGTGGGGCTTGGACGAGAATATCAATCATTGCTGCACTGAGGGAAAAACGAACAAGTTCTCGAACAAGTCTTGTTTGGGACAATAAAATCGTTAATTGAAAAGTACCGGAAAAATAATTGTGTGGTTCGAATTTGAAAGTCTCAAACATGAATAACTGCTCTGCTTTCAACAACACTGAAATATTTAGCTCAAGAGGCCGATCATTCATACAAGACGGTGCCTTTTCAGGATAAAAATATCTTCCATAGAGGGAAGTGTTCCCCCGCAACGGAGTATTAAAAACTAAACTTCTCAATCATTCATCAGTAATTTAAAAATATCACGTGAAAACATTAATTATAACGAATTCCGTAAATCTGTAACAGTCAATTCCACTGTTTATGCAAATTGTATCATTTGGGTATTTCCCGGGTTCAACTCAAAGGTGAAACTATATATCTTATTTTATCCGCTGTGCGACAACGGTCGACAGTTGAAAGTACCCTTTCAAGGGGCCTTATACCCGAAACCAACCCTAAAGACACATCACAGTAACACGTTGAAAACCAAAACGAACAGTCTTGGCCCAGCGGTCAGTTTAGACATATCAATTGTTCAACTTATTCAATTTTATAAATCAATTCTCCGTTGCAAAATACACGGAGAGAAATCTTCAATCAAAATTACGTATCTTTTCCGTAATTCCGGAGCGGAATGTGGTTGACGGAACTTTTACGGAACTGTCACGGAATTTTTCCTGTCTCGGTAATTTTTATCTGAAACTCCTATGAAAAATTACGATACCGTCACTTAAATTTTCTGAGTCGATTTCGCAATCGGTGAGCGAATTATGAGTTCCATAATTTTTACTGAACATTTCTCTCCGTGTACTCAAGTGAATCTAATCATATATCTTCCATTCAAATCAAACTCAGTCAGTTTGACTCGTTACATAAATTCTGAGCATATTAAAACAACACCTCAGACGTGCATTTTAACTAAAATATTCTTATTCAAATGAATAAATTACAAAAATGTATTTCATAACAAAGAGCTCGAGATGATCGAAGAAAATTTCAGAAACAGAATCCCTTGTAAAATATCGTAAGAAAGGCTCTATTAAACAACAAAACCCATTATTAATTACTGTCTTGAAATTTAATTTAATAAAACAAAACAAAATAAAACTCGTAAATAACCGGAGTGAGCTTAATTGTTAGTTCAGGAGTATCGCTCTGTCGATATAGGAAGTTCATAAAAAAATACTTGTCCCTAAGTTACAAGATTGCTGTCATACTATTATTAGTATTTCATTGAAGAATTCATTTTTTGGTTGTGATTATTGAATAGCTGAAACGACAAACTACTGGCCCTCGTTCATATAAAACGAGCATTTGCCGGGAGCAAAATACGTAGGAGCAGCGAATAACGAAGTAGTGCTTGAATAGTATATTACGCAACTAGTGCGGAAAGCAGGCGACTACTCACGAGGGCGGGGCAGCCGCCCGAGTGATACCGCCTGCTGTCCGCACGTGTTGCGTATACTATTTTATATGATAAGTGCGTGATGCAGTTTTCTCTCTCCATATTTGGCACAAAAAAATTATTTTGATAATTTTCAAAAAACTATTTTCTTGGCACAAATAAGACTTGTTTGAGAACTTTGTCGTTTTTCTCTCAGTGTATGCGTGGAGAAATTCACATTTTTTAAATTCCGTATCAATGAGTGATAATTGAAAATAAAAAATTATTATTCGTCTAATCAGGAATTACTTCATTTTTTATTTTACCTTCTCATTAGTATCACATCTCATTATTCGGGAAATTATTATCAAGATTGTCGAAGAATGTCAGGTGAATAGTTGCTGTACTTCAACTTTCCCATGATCTGCTGCAACATGGCTCGTCGAACTTACTATTTCAAAAATCCTTGGGTAAGAAAATGTTCTTTGTATCCAGCATTATGTCGAAACTCCATTAACGCCATACCCCTTGACATCATCGAAGACCCTACATTTTGCTACGGTTTGATAGGTAGCTGAAATTCCACTCCCGACACACCGACAGAAAAATTAATTTTATCAAGAGAATTTTATTTCAACCAACTATCATTTGGTTGTTAGTTTTCAAATAAACATAATTTCATAGTGAATACCAGTTATCTCTTCTTGAGATACATATGATTGGGAGAAATCGAACTTCTCTAGAATTGAAGTTCCTTTTATTTGTCGCAATAATGAGAGTATTTGATATCTTTCTAGCCAAAAGTTTGCTAACTCCAGAAATTCGTTGGTCTACTCAAAAATCAAAATTATTTTCATGACTAAATACGTTGTTATCTCAATCAACACGATCATACGTTGTTCCAACTAAATTATAATTGAAGTGAGCATTTCGTATGCCGAATCAGGATGAATATTGTTACACGGAAAAAGCATTGAGATTGTAGTAAGATGTCGTTGCGTTGAAAGAAGTTCAAATTTCTTGACTAAGACATCGCATTAGTTTACAATAACAGAATCGCAGATTACGGCAATTCAACACAAACTTGGATATCACAAATTTCGTTCAATGTGATCTACGGAAAGTTCAATTTAAACATCGGCTTCATTCGAGAAAACAACATTCAATTCATTCCTCAATGTAATCATCTCTTAGGTACGAATTTTTGATCAATTCATAAAAGTAGAAAATTTTTCGACTGCAGATTATATTAGGTTAGAAAAAAAATAGAACTTTTCCATTTTACTGGTGAATACAAGTGAATTGACGCTAAGGACTGTTTTATTTGATTCAAGTAAATGTATCTCAAGAAGAAATAATTAATATTCACCGTAAGATCTTATTTACTTGAAAAGGTTCAAGTATGTAATTCTTGTTCCAAGAAAGGAACATAGAATAAAAATAAAAATAATTTTTTCTATCAATGCATGGAACAGGCGCCCTCTGCCTTTAGTTCTATTTCGGGAGAGCCCCAGGTGGCCTCGATCCTCCAGTTTTTAATTCCAAAAAATTTTGTCCCCTTTTTTTGTTGAGTCAATCCATTTCTCAGCTGGGTCCCATTGTGGTCCGACCATCAGGAGCCGGAGTGCCTTTATTCTGGGCAATCTCATCAGAGGATATTTGATAATTAAATCCGGATGGATATACCTCCTGGGTATCTCTATTACGTGTATAGCGGGAGAAGGCGTCTATCACCTCATTCTCGTTTCGTCACGGAGCTTTTATCATAGACGCGAAATTTGAGTATCTGATCTGTTTGGTATCATCGAAAAATTGCAGACAGAGTATCATGGAAATCACGTTGAATTTACGTTAATGTGATATTCCTAAGCTAACAGTTAAACTCACTCAGGTCATTTCCGACTTTCTTTTTATTTTATATTTTATTTCAGTAGGGAAACAGTAAAACGGTTTAAGTAGATTTTGACCATTGGTCAGTTTTCAATGAACATCTCGGACTCTAAGAGAGATGGTAAAATTTTTGTAATTACCTTTTTTGTAGCACTAAATTCGCTCTATAAAAACGGTTATGACGATAATTTCGCTATCTCTCTTAGATTCGGAGATATTCCTCGACCACTCGGTTAAGAGTTAAGTCGACTGTTCAAGTTTTACCGCTTCGCTATTGATTTTATTAAACTAAATTGCAAGACAGTCATTTATTTCGAGTTTTGATAGTTTGATAAATAATTTTGTAGGATATTTTTACAAGTACAAGAACCTTCTCAAGTTTGTTACGATTATCCCAGGGGCATAAAGAAAAATGTTAAAATTAAAAACAAAAAAAGTCGCTTGGGAGAAACACATCTGCATGAGGCGGGAAAAATGCGTAGAAAAAAGCTATAATTTTTGGGAAATTGACCAATTCGATTTTAATTCGATTCAATAAGAAAAAAATTGAAAAAAAAATTCATTAGTCTACACTGATAGAATGATGGATTTATTTCAAACGAGATTCGTTAAATATTAACAAATGGTGGAGTTGAATATGACCAAATAATTGTTCGTGAATAGTTAACGAATGATTCACTTGAAAGTCGAGTCAAACACGGCTCTTCAAATATGCATTCGTTAACTATTAACGAATGAATATTTGGTGCGACCGAATAGACCCTAGCGTCCAACCAAATCCATTTGTTAACAATAACTAATCCTTTCTATCAGTGTGGTCTGTACCGAACTGTAAGAGATACTTGCATATCCTTAAATTGAAAAAAATATTGAACCAAACCCGCGAAATTGGTAAAAATTGGAGTAAAAATGTTTCAATTTATTATTTAAAATTCACATGATCAAAATTTTAAATTTTACATCTAGTCTACTATTTAATCAGTGAATGAATTTCTTAATGAACCCGAAGAGTCAAGACCTTTTGAAAGAATTACGAAAGTTGAACGAAACAGACTTATTCAGAGCCCACGAATTTATAACTCTGTAGGTCTGAATCAAGCCGAGATCTCCGGAGATCTGAAGATTTCTATCAAATATTTACACGAAAATTCGAAACTCGGATTGAAAGAACTTTGACGGACTACCGGATTAGTTCTCGTTAAAGGGGAGACCTCATGATGGGTTGAACAAACCCGGATTTCTACGAAATTCCATACCACAGTGACTGTCTTCTTGATAATTTCCCTCAGAAAGTAAGAGCAGACCACCTGAGCATCTCAAGAGGAAAAGATCGTGGGATTTTCTGACAGCCGTCGGTACCATATATTCACGGAAGAGTAGAACCCAAAGACTGAGAAAATTCATTTCCGAGAGAGAAAATTATGCACAAAGACCCTCCACCTTGACATTATTGTGACATGAAAATACTCGTGTTTTTCCAGTCAAATTGAAAAACTTTCTCAAGTCTCTCAGGAAATTATTTTCCAAGCATCCGATGATTGCTTACAGACTTCCCTTTGGCGGAGCAACATGTTCCCTTGTAAATAAAGCAGTCACTAAGAAATACGAAACCGAAAGCACACAATTGAACACTTCATGGAAATTTTTGTCAAGTGACAGTTTTTTTTTTATTTAAGCATTTTTGAACAATTACAGTTTAATTTGCATACATATTTCTCGTTATAAACAAGAGATCATGTGAACTATTTACAGATGTTGTGGTAGCTTAGAACTATTAACAATACACTTCAAATTTTCAGACAATATTTGAGAAGAAACTCGATAATTATAACAAGACAGTTTTTATCTAGTCTAATTAGGAATTCTCGTGCATGATATGGTGGAAAAAATTTTTGGTTCATAAGTTTTTGAAACGTGATTTGTCTAGAATCATCGTACAGCGGGCATTGCCCTAGGGCGTGATCGATGTTTTATTCTTCATAACCGCATTTGCATAGCGACGATGCGATTATACCAGTTCGTTCCAGTGATTTTGCTAAACTATAGTGTTTGGCTCTGGCCCTATTCACCCATGAAATAATTTCCCTGGGTAATTTTTTGCTCTTAAACCAGGGTTTCCTCCTTTCAGTATAATAATATTTGAAAAGGTTTTTACTCTTGTATTCTCCTATCTCGGAGTAGTTTCGTCATTAAAAATTCATGATTCAGTGTAAGAATCAACGGAAACTGTGAATTTCAAAAAAGTGATTCTACGATAGTCAATAGAAATCACAACAATTTAGATAAATACATTCTTAAATTTTTTGTTCGCGTATTGTTTTCCATGCGTGCCGGAATAGTAAAACCTTCCCGTTTCTCACTTTCATTGATTTTTATCTCAATAATGCAGGAAAAATGAATGGTTTCAACAATGTTTTTCACAATAAGAATTTAATTGTTGAATAATTTGTTCGGAATCATCATAATCCTCTTCATTTCCTGCTTATTCGTTTCTCTTTTACTTTTTGCGTTTTTCTTTATCCCTTGCCTGGTCACCAAACGCGTCCTTGCGACTTTGGTCACCTGCGCGAGGATTCGCCGCTTTAGAGTTGCCGAATTCACTCTGCACTGTCCGGGCGCGTTTAGCGAGTTTCCGGGAAGGTCGCGTCATGGGCAATTTCATTGGACTTGGGAAGAAATAATTCATCTGCTCGAAATAATTTGTTTTCTTTCGGAATTTTGGGAAATATGTGGTTCTATAAAAACCACTATAATTTTTTAGGCACTTTGACAAAGGCAAATTTTTTTGAATTTTTCCGGTTAGCTAATCAACTGTAATTAAAGAAAAACGATGCGCCGCGGGGTTTCCCTCATAGGGTGACCAATCTCGGATTATTTTTAGGGATGTATTATGTACTATATGCTTATATACTATCCTATATATATTTTTTTTACAGAACTATATCAACTTTCAACTATTTCAACTTTTTTTTCAACTTTTTACCAGTTAAAAAAATTACATAAAACATATATGTATTTCATATTATATATGAATTTTTTCATTACTGTAAGAAATGAATTCCTCTTTTTCTACAATTACTGTAAACAAAAGATTACAGTACATTAAAAAAACATATATAGACATCATATTACATTACTTGATCAACGGAATAGAGCCTTCAAAAATTGTTACACGGGTTTTTTAAAAAGTGGACTTCAAAGTAGATTCCAATAACTTGAGGAACTGTCGTCTTGCTACTGTTAAAAAAATTCAGAGTTCCATTAAATGTGCAGCGAAATTTGGAAATTTATGATCCCCCTCCCCCTCGGAATCGAAACCTGATGTGCCATTCTTAAAAAAATAGTTTCAGGAAATTAATTTATAAATTCGAGAAACCATAGTTTGTAACATGTATCTGTCTAAAATCTGGGGAATTCTTCCTAATTTCCAGGAAAGAATTGGATGATCATCAATTTTTTTTTAATTCACGGTCAATTTTTCAATGGGATAATAAGAAAATGATCAAAAAATTTTATTTACACCATTATTTATTGTATTTAATTGTTTTTTTAATAATGAAGAGCTCTTGAAAGTTGGAAAAAACCGAAATTGATTTCAGAAAAATATTTCTCAATTGAATCTAAAAAAGCTAGTTTTTATTATCCAATGATTGATGCATGTTGAGAAAGGAAGTTGCTTAAATCCCCCTTTTTTTTCTGAACTTCAGACAACTTTTCCCTTCGTGAACTTCTTTCATGAATTTCCCATTTTTTAAAATAATGTATTGAAATGCTATAATATCATCAATTACCTGCCACTGCTCCACTGTTAACAAAACTATTCACAAATTTGGATTCAGCGTATGAAATGGCAACACAAGAAGTTCATCTCCTCCCCCTCTATTAGCATACTTCTACCCTCCAACGTATGGCCTATGTCAGGGAGCAACTGCACACATTTGTTGCGTTCCGTTGCTGGGATAATCTCAACTTGAAATGTACACGGTTTACTTGAATAAATGAATTCTTACATACATCTTCATGGATGATATCACCAGTTACCAGAAATCTCATGTTTTATTCCGACGTTTATAAAGTTGGGGTTTTACAAGCAAAAATATCTTAATGCACACCGCAAGCACGACTACATTTGAATGGAAGATTATCCTGAATGGTTTGATTCAATCTGGTTATATTTACTAGAGTAGATTAACTCGATTGAACCAAACATATTCTTCCAGATTACACGGAGAGAAAAGAAGACTTTTCACAAAAAAGGTTTACTTGACACAAGGAAACATTAATTTGTCAATTTAAAAAATCGTGAAATCTCCTGATAAATAGTTTCGTTCTCAGACATAAAAAAACGTTTTCCAACAGGAAGAGATTCTCTTGTCTTGAAAGAATTTTTAAGCGTTCTCAAGATCAGAAATGATGTGCTTTCCATAAATTCATATAGTTTAAATTTATGGGAAGTATAATTCCTATCTAGAATCTAGATTGAATGTATGAAATGTACATTGTTTTGTATTTTATTGAATAAGTAGATAAGTTATCGATTGAATGAAAAAAAAATTTGATCCTTATGGCTTCACCGTAATGGTTTCATCCTTACATTCTCCTCCATTGTAACTCTCATGCTTGAGCTGCCTTGCATTAATAAGATGCATTTCTTCCCCCCCGGGTTCTATCCTCATTGCCGCCTACTACACCAAATAGATGGAATCGAAAATTTGAAATCACTTGAAATTAGTGATGCCGCAAGACACTTTACGAGACAAAATTTTGGAAAGATCATCTCGGTCCCAATGAACACATAAATCATTGCTCTCGTCTCAGTTTCGAAGTACGCAGTATCGACTCCTCTCGCAGTGACTCCGAGTCAATTTATTTCATGTTGGTCTCAAGTTTTTCGTATTTTTTAATGTAAAATCTCGGTTTTTGTTTCGGCTTGTCTCGTCTTGGTTTTCTACATATAAAAAACGCGAAAAACTGGAAACCGAGATGAGACAAATTGACTCGGAGTCAACATGAGAGGGATCGACTTTGCGTATTTCGAGACAGAGACGAGACCAAAATTTTTTATGTTCATTCAGATCGAGATCAACTCTCCAAAGTTTTGTCTCGTAATGTCTCGTGAAATGTCTCGCGGCATCACTACTTAAAATTGTCTGAAATCGCGAATCACCAAAAAATCACAGGTAATCACATAAAATCAATGACTGCATGAACTCATGGCAATCTTTCTGAAATCACGAGAACTCAGCAATCACTGTGTCACCGGATTTCCAAATGAATTGCCCGTCCATGAAAAGTGATGATGGAGAACATCGAAGTATCTACACTGATAGAAAGAATTATTTATTATTAGAAAACAGATTTGGTTGAAGCCTACACTGATAGAGTGGTTTATTCGAACCAAACGAGACTTTTTAACTATTACCACGATTCGTTAACTATTAACGAATCGCGGTAACAGTTAAGAGGCCTCGTTTGGTGCAACTGAATCGTTCCACCTTTTCTATTAGTATAGGGTCTATTCGGTCTCACCAAATGTTCATTCGTTAATAATTAACAAATGCATATTTGAAACGTCTTGTTTGACTTGATTTTTACCTTTCAAGTCAACCATTCATTAACTATTAACGAATATTTATTTGGTCATACTCAACTCTACCATTCGGTAATAGTTAACGAATCTCGTTTAGAATAAATCAATCATTCTATCGGTGAATCCAGAGTTGAACTATCGATAACTCAGAGAAATTGATGAATATATTATCCCTGATTTGTATCAAGGTATATCTGAATTTGGTTCCATCAGTGCGCGTCCCGATAGTTCAAGAAGATAATGGGGCTATTTCTTCGCTAATCTCGTCTTTTTTCCTTCGTTCCCACATTTCGATCGGGAAGTTAATCTCCTTAATGATTGGCGCACCCCTCGCGTGCTACCGGGTAATAAATCAACAGCATTTAAGGATGTTCCTTGCAGTCCATTTAAACTGTGAAAGAGTTGAAATGATTGATGAAAACTCGTTTACAAATTTTTGCCATAAAACCTCACAACCAATTTAATTTTCATGAGAGACGTAATCTTCCCAGTGATAGTACTAAATAGACGTGAATTCGAGATGAATTTCATACAACTTGTGATAATATTATCTCTTTATTCTAGATATTTTTTGAACATTTGTGGATTTAATGGGGAACCCCACGAACTTGTTATGTATAATGCATTTGTATCTCTGCCAGCGAACGGGGTTTCAATTTTAATATAGCCTCAACGCTAAATACCAGAATTAGACTTGAGTCTCGGTAATTTGTACTTCCACTTATTCTTAAGTATTCGCGGGATGTAGGGTAATTATAGAAGGAAGAATGATTTAATGGTATAGTCGAGAATTGAGGGCATGGATTTGGGGAAGCTTTAGGATCTCTTGCTTCTTAGAGATGCACCAGAATATTCTTAAAAATTAAATGTTAAAAACAACACACTGGACAAACTGGTGGTTGTGTTTCATACATTTTTGTAGATAGATTTTTGTTTTCTGCATTTTGTAGTGTCTACTTTTCAAACACATTCGAGACAGCTTCGTAGACATTTTTCAGATTAAAATGCGTCTGTATTCATGAAAGTATCTTAAGATATTGATTGGCGTGGTCAGGGGGGTCAAAAAAAAGTAAAGAAATTGATAATTTATTAAATACATTCTTTGATTTTTTCCAAACCTCTATGCAAAATCCCAGATAGCCTATGAGAATGGGTGCAACACAGGAATTTTCCTGAAAAATAAATTTTAATACGGATTCTTATGAGAATTCTGAAAAAAATATATTAAAAATATAGAAAAAGTCACCATTTTCCTGGAATTTCGCACTTGGGTGGAGCTTTCATGGAGGAACATAAAAAAATAATCCTAATAGCCTAGGAGAATTGTTTAGAAGGGATAATTAAACAACTCATGAAAAATAGGAATTCTGCGTGCGCAACTTAGAATAGCGACAACGTCAAGGTTAGAAATCGTGGAGGGGTAAGCGCGGCAAATACGAATGGGAGTTGTGATGATACATTTCGCTATGGGAAGGAACATAACGGCTGAGTGAATCAGTGCTACCAACATGTACCTCGAACGGCACGACGTTGTCACTCTTTCTATCCATATTAATTATTTTCCAATTATCCAAAAGACAAGCTAGAAAAATAAAAGAAGGCTTGAAATATGTGGGAAAAAAATAAAAAAGTTATTAAAAAAATATTTCGAACACAAAAGTGTTCGCAATAGATTGAAAATTTATAATTGAAGTATCGTTTTTTTTGTTTAACGATTGGTTTTCTGCGAGAGAACAATAGATTCCGCTCCGTCTCATCTCCTACATGACCACCCCTCCATAAATAGCTTAAGGTATATCGCAAGACAATAGCACCCAAAAGTTAGGCCCTACGGATTTCCGGAAAAAATTCTAAATGACTTAATTTATTCCATTGTCATAAGTTATTGAGTTTGCCGATCCTCGTAAGTTATTGATGAAGGCAACAATAGCTGTTTGAATCAAATAAAACATTATTAATTAATTAATTGTTTGTAAACAATAACTTTTTTCTCCGGGTAAAAATATTAGAATCTTTTTCACACACAAATTGACCCCAAATGACGAGACAACAGTATGATATACCGTGGGTTTCATTTATTTGAATATGCTAGAGGAAAATTTAGATACACAGAAACTGTCTTTGCTCTACCTCAATCCGATTCAAGTCAGACACAAGCTCACACGTTACTAGGGAAACTGTGCGCCTGTCATTCATCCTCACACCATATCAAACTCGGAGGGAAGCAGAGGGTGCTAAAGTACTCTGAAATTCACTGAGAGTCTCAGGGTTATTCCACAATTACATGAATATCACACTGTCACTCATACATTCTCCTACTTTTCGAACTCTCCATTATCACATAAGACCCCTGGTGGATGCTTCAGCTGATTAATATTCTCAACTTTTTTCTGCAATCTCAACACAGATAAAAAAAGTCAGTTTTCAGAACCAAAGTTCATTTTAGAAGGACAATTCCGAAAATTTAATACAAAAAACAGATTTATGGTGACTGAAAAAAGTTATCAAATCCAGGACCATTGAGTTATTAAATCCAGATCTATTGAGTTCTGAAACTAAACGGAGATAAGTTGGATAAAAATTACGAGTCAAAGTAACAGATGATGTATTTTAAATAACAGCAAATTTGTAAACATGAGTAGATTGCTTTTCGGACAGCAAAAGATATGAATTCAAGAGACAGAATGGTCTTAATTCGAGAAATCGGCTGTTTTTGATTCCATGAGACACCTAAGGTTCTCATCCCCTGGCGAATAAGTACCAAAACTAACTTTTCCTCATACAGCCACTAATTTCCTCACACCAGCAAGATCCAAAGCGCCAACCGTTTTTTCTCCAACCCCATTGTCTTTTTAACTCGTTCCCAAATGACTTACAAATGTACATGTCGTCTGATCCCTAGATAAAAGAAAATTCCTATAATTTAATACAAAAAAGCGGTTTATTTTAACTGAGAAAAGTTATCAAGTCGAGGACAATTGAATTATTGAATCGAGAACTATTGAGTTCTGAAACTAAACGGAGATAAAAGTTGGATAAACATTACAAATCAAAGTAACATCTGATGTATTTTAAATAACAGCGAATTTGTAAACATGAGCAAATTAATTTCAGAACAGCAAAAGATATCAATTCAAGAGGCAGAATGGTCTTACTTCGAGAAAGGTTCTTATTTTCAGACCCCAAAAGTGCCTTCGGACTCGCAACTTCATGCACATTCTGATGATTTCTAAATGAACAGTCAACGTTTTCTAAATGCTTGCATTTCATGAAAATCATTTCACATCTGCAGGAGGTTTCTATTTCGCACAGGGTTTCATCCCCTGCCAAATAAGTACCAGAAGTATCCCCTCGTCATACAGCCACTAATTTCCTCACACCAGCAAGATCCAAAGCGCCAACCGTTTTTTCTCCAACCCCATTGTCTTTTTGACTCGCCCCCAAATGACTTACAAATGTACATTAGGATGGCTCATATGTAAAAAAAATTGAATTTCATAATTTTCGTGTTTGATAAAGATAACCAATGACATGGAAAGTACATGTGAATTTTTTTAAAAATTTTGAATCATTTTTCAAGGTTGCGCCGTATAGTTTTATTTCTTATGGACTTTTACACGCATAGTAGAGATCGAATGTGTCAATAATTTTTTAAAGACTCAATTATTACATCCCTCGGTGTTTCCCCTCCGTGAACCGTTCAGAGGGAGGTTTAAGAACAGAATTAATTTTTGTCTCAACAGAAAACTTATTACTTATCAAAATGAAAATCCTCATTTCTACTCAATTCAGTGATTTTTAGACGCCTCTAGCACGCCCGGTATCTGGCCATGTTTCATCCCTATTCGATTGATGGATTATGGAACTATCTGACAATAATTCAAAAAAAAAACTTCTCCACCAATTGAATTTTGAAAAAAATGCGGAAGATAATTCCTAAATTTCCAGTAAAGACAGATGTCCGGCTCATGCGGTGCTTTTACAACGGGCGCAAACACAGAAATTGAGCCTAGGCAAAAAATTTGACCTGCCGAACTAACCTGCACTGGGAGGGGACTGAAGTCGCATCGTAGAGCTGCTTTAAAATTTAGCTGAAATTTTCTGTATAGTTTTCATGTTTTCGGATGATGCATTCATGAAAAAATGATAAGAAAAGAGGAAAACCTTCTATGAGAACTGTAGTGCGTCAGTAATACGCTTCAGGCGGCAGAAGGGAGCAAGGAAAATCCACGATAATGTCAGGGAGTGGTGGAAGAGGGGATTCCATTCATTAGGCCTGAAAAATTGTTCTTCAATATCTCATGTATCAAATTTTCAATAACTTCTTTTTCTTTGATTTTTTGTATTTTTTACTCTTTGATTATTTTTGATATATTGAGAATTTTATATTTCCCATATATTTGAAAGAAGTGTCAACTACATTTGTAACAAAAAAGGCATAGACAAATCTAACTTAATCCGAAGGAATCCTGGGAGCGTTTATTCAACTCAGAAGGTTAATTATGCTTATATCCTTCAACTCTATTTTATATCATTATTTTTCGAAACATTTTAATTAATTTCATACATTCTTCAGATTGAAAAAATATATTTTGCCCATGAGGACTATCCAATTCTCAATATATCGAGAATAATTAAAGACTAAAGAATACAAAAAAAAAAATTACCTAGGTGACACACCCGAACCCTCACTCGGAGCCATACTTACTACCTGACACGGGCGTATCATTGAGGATATTTAACTTCTACCCAAGTTTTATGACCTCTACTGCCAGTAGGTCAAAAATGTTAGTCAAACTTTAAACACACGGCGCAACCATCAAAATGCAGTTTAAAAATATGAAAAAATTCACAGGGGTATTTTATCAACTGAAGAATCATTTTTTGAGGCGAAATCGGAAATATTCAGGAATACCCGTAAAATGGGCCACCCTAGTGCATGTTGCCTGATCTCTAGATAAAAGAAAATTCCTATAATTCAATACAAAACATCGGCTTATTTTAAATGAGAAAAGTTATCAAGTCGAGGATCATTGAGTTTTTAAATCGAGAACTATCGAGTTCTGAAACTAAACGGAGATCAAAGTTGGATAAAAATTACAAGTCAAAGTTACATCTGATGTATTTTAAATAACAGCGAATTTGTAAACATGAGCAGATTAATTTCAGAACAGCAAAAGGTATCAATTCAAGAGACAGAATGGTCTCTTCGAGAAACCGGCTGTTTTTGATTCCATCAAAAACCTAAGGTTCTTATTTTAAGACCCCCAAAGTGCCTTCTGACTCGGACCTTCATGCATATTCTAATGATCTCTAAACGGACTGTTGACGTTTTCTAAATGCTTGCATTTCATGACAATCATTTCAGATCCGCAGGAGGTTTCTATTTCTCACAGGGTCTCATCCCCTGGCGAATAAGTACCTAAATTATCTTTTCCTCATACAGCCACTAATTTCCTCACACCAGCCAGATCCAAAGCGCCAACCGTTTTTTCTCCAACCCCATTGTCTTCTTAACTCGCCCCCAAATGACTTACAAATGTACATGTTACCTCATCCCCAGATAAAAGAAAACTAGGAATAATCCTCCTCATCCTCAACTACTACCGCTGAGGGTCCTTCCGGTACCTAGTTAGAGTCTTTCCCAAGAATACTATTATAACGTCAGTGCCACCTATCCCTGGTTGGGATAGGGTCAATGTAATGCACTGGATAAGAAAAAGTTCGTTTCGGTTCGTTAACCCACTAGAAATTTTCCTCCCTTCCTTTTGCCTCTATCCAGAAACTGTCTCAGATCACAGTATATATCACCTTCTTAGTCTATATATTTGACATCACAGACACGAAATGCAGCAAGTATAGAGGAGGGAAGAGACGACGAAAGTCGGTGGATAAAAATGGAGGGATGGGATTCAGAAAAGTACGAGGGAAACATTGATAAAGGAAAGTTGGAGGGTGGGTGGGTTAGGGCGAAATGAAACTTGGCATTGGTTCCAGATTTTAGTTGTCCAACCAACGAGCGAGTTGGTGAATTGGCACGCGAGTAAAGCGGGCATTGGAGTTACTGGAGAGAGGAATAGGGACAGGGAAGGGTAGAACAGTTTTCCTAGGGTGCATCTCCTAAGGAGGTCGAGCAGCACGTTTTCCGGTTTCCGTTTTCTAAGAAATGGACATTGATCGGATCTCAGCTACTGGAGGATTGTATATAGCTCACGTGTTAAAGCTATATGTTGTAGGTGGGTATATCATGGGTTTGGGGAAGCTGACCTTTTGCTCATTTTTACGGAGACTTTGGAGAAAGCTTTATCTCGTTGGTCGATATGTAATTCGGGAGCTTGCGGGGAGGTGATGCAACCATTGTCCTTTAGTTGATCCACTACTGGTGACGATTGTCTGGATGATGGGGTATCGATTGTTTTGCGTGGCATTTTTAGGGGATGAGACTATTGGGTGGGGATTATGTGGGTTTTTGGAGAATATTGGTGAGAATTCCCTTCTTTACAAACGTACCCGAATCACATCTATCCTCGACAGATTTGACCAAGTAACATTCAATTTTGCAATAAATAAGTTCTACACACAAAGAATGTGTGGACTACATTCTTGACCTTTGCCATAAGCGCCAACCCAATACTAGAACCCCGTTTAAAAATCCCCCCTCAAAAATCTATAATCCATTCGTAGAGATCAATGTGGTAATGACGGCTCGGGAGAAGTAGCGCCGGAATAACCAACTATTTTCTGTATCTTCAACTATTTTCTATATCTTCGTCTATTCACTCGAATCAATTAATGCGTTATCTTCACCTTATTGGTTTCCAACTACACCATCAAAAATAGAATAAAGAACTTATGTCCATATGTATAATCAATACTTGGCTGAAGGCCCTCGGGCGATGGCCTATTGTGAGAAAATTATGTTTTTGTGTATTTTTCTTGCGATAAATTTCGTTAAGAATTAAAATTAATTAATTGGTGGGAATTGATTCTTGGAAGGAATATTTGAGTATAGGGGAGGTGGTGCCTGTACCGCTGACCTAAGAAATAACGATAATTTTTGCATCTCAATCCATGATTTTCAATAAAAATTACAGTCGCAATAATCAGGGATAGATAAAATGTTATTTAACAAAATGGCCTTTTGTTGGGCCGACATGGGTCCAACCCTCGGCCAACATTACCACCTTAGCATCGCCTGAATCCGAAATCTCGGCTGAATTTTCAGCGACTCCTAAATCTCAGGTGTCACCAGAATTTTTGCCCTTATTTTTCCTTCCGAATGGAAGACTTGTAA
Source organism: Diachasma alloeum (assembly GCF_001412515.2). NCBI lineage: Eukaryota > Metazoa > Arthropoda > Insecta > Hymenoptera > Braconidae > Diachasma > Diachasma alloeum. Next base: position 231,605 of record NW_021680783.1, on the reverse strand, counting down.
TCGATGATTTTTACGATCTCGTAATTTTGCTTGGAAATGATGTAGAATGTCATGAAACGTGAAAATATGATATTTCAAAAATCTGAAATTTTGTCGGATAATTGGTATTACTTTGGAGCATTTGTGGGCGCAAGTTCAGCTTAATCGGCCCAGTAGTTTCCGAGATATAGCAATTTCTCAAAAATCTTTTTTCCTTAACATCTCATAAACTACGTGACCGAATTGAAGTTTTTTAACGGGAAAGTATTCCTTATGATAATATCTATCGAATCAAATCAAAATATTGCTACGTAACTAGGGTCAGTTTAGTAATAATCGGCATTTTTAATTTTTGCTAGGAAATCGTTGTGGAAACGATAATTCGCTGAAAATTCAAGATAGGAAGTTGAAATTTGGTAAGCTTGTAGCTCTTACGATACTACAGAACTGTATTATTGACGAGCTGAATCGGATAAGTAGTTTAGAAGATATTCAACTTTTTGTAAAAAACTGTTATGCTTAATATCTCCTAAACTACTGAGCCGATTCACTTTTTTTTTTAAATATTTGTCACGATATCTTCTATCAAGATCAGTCAAAATATGTATATCCGCCCATACAAAATTTTCGAGATATCAGCGTGTTTCTAATTTTTTCATTTTAAAGTTAATGTGGTGTCCATAATACGCGTCAAGCATGGTCTAGACATCTGAGATTCTGGGTACTAATTTGTATTATGAGCCCACAGTTATGTATAAAATTTTGTGTCAATCGATTCAGTACATCCGAGCATAGAGCAATTTATCCAAAAATCTTTTTTTCTAAAAAATTACACATCGTCATTTTATCAATGATTTTCGTCTCTATATATGACTTAAAAAGTCATAACAACAATTTATGGTATTTTGTATTTGATGAAATGTCATAGATATGACAGAGGTAGAAGTTAAAATTTGGTAAAATTGTAGCTCTTATGACATTACAGGATGAAATTGTATAGCTCTGGTAGTTTATTCTCCTTACCAATATGAATAGCTTTTTGAGTAGTTATCATCTGCGAAATTGTACGGATCCATTCGGAAGCTTATTACCAATGGAATTGGTAGAAAAAAAAAAGTAAATGTCACATTGGTTCTGTCAAAATGGCTTACAACCCTGCTTGTTTTATCATATAGAGAGATATCATGAGAGTGACATTGAATCGAATTTATGAAAAAAATGTGAAATTTCAAGTTTTAAGGGGAATTCACGAAAACTCATGAATTTTCAGTGAGAGCTAAATGGACATTTCATAACTTGATTGAATTTTCAATGGAACATGAATATTCAGAAACAAAATGACATAAATGTTCAATTTTTCCCTGAATTTTTCCAATTTTTATAAATTTTCACAGAATAATTAAACTGAAAAATTACATATTTTATTGATTTCCAGATCATTTAAATAGAAAATCAATGGAATATTTGATTTTTCAATGACAAGATTTCCTGAAATTTCAGTGGAACCTGAAAACGATAAAAATTTCCGGAATTTCGCCCGGAAAATTCAGACAAAAATTTTTAACAGTGTATGATCTCTGTATCTCCATTTGACTAGAAGACTGATCTTATCAACTTATCTGCACAGTAACATTGCCATTTTGAACATTCCACTTTGATTCAAAGAATGTCTTTGAATGTTCCATATCTTCTGAATGAATAGTGTGACGAGATGAACGAGTTATTGGCGATCAGAAACACATCAGTCTCCCTAGTGCTCCCTTATTCATAGAATTCATTTCAATATGAGGATAATGGAAGCGTTTCCTTTATTGTCGAAAACCAATGAAATGGTATTCCATCTCAGAGGGATATTTCCTCGGGAGTTGTTCTTCCTTTCATACTGTGCGGTACAATTTAGCAATCTCTCGACACCGTTGGGGCGCACAAGTCGGGGTCGGGTGTCTCAAAAGCTGCTGCAATCCAGTAGCAGGTGGTTAACTGTGATTACGATACCACACTCAAGGCACAGCCTCGCCAGGAATATTGATTTTTGATATTCCGTCGAGACAAATCACCAATAATTTCGTTCAATATTTATGGCAATTCCTTCGAATAAGATGAATCAGTAGATGATCATGGACCAGAATTTCACATTTTTCAATGATCGATATCACGAAATCTACTGATATCGAAATTGAACAAAATTTACCGCATTTCTTGGTAAATGGAGACGGAGTAAGATCCATCATTGCCAATCTCCAATATCTCCTCAACGATGCGAGTTGAACAAACTTTACATCATATTGAGTCACGAGAAAAAAACTTCTAAAATACTTTAAAGTTTCTCAAATTCCACTCAGCAGATTTGGAGTTATTGATGATCAAGGAACGTTTATATATTGTACGAAGTCTTTTCAATTTCTGGCACGATGAAAAAGAGCTTCTGAAATTTCGAAAAAAAATAGATTCAAAGCACTTATTTTCTTAACATGCATCATTCGCTGAGTGAAAAAAGCTAGCATATTTTCGGATTGTTTTCAAGAAATAATAAATTTAGAAATGTCTTTTTAACATCAGCTTTGTTATTTTTTCGGGAAAAAACAACAAGTGGATAATGACATTTTTTAAAATAAACTAGGGGGCCATCTGCTCGCTCCGCTCGCCAATCCCCATATGACCCACATATGACCCCCATATCATCCTCGTATGACCCCATGATTTTTATTCTAACCCTTGTTACCCTTATTTGGACCCTCAATTTGACCCTTAATCTAGTGTGCCTGAATGTGACCCTTGTGACTTTTATTTGAATCCCTATTCTAAAATAGAATTTTTAAAAACGGATCATTTGCGTAGTCATTTTGAGAGAAAAAAAACCTTGACTTCATGAAAATTTTGTTAAAAATTTCATACTGTTTTTTCAATCAGAAATTAGAGAAATGTTTCAGGATTTCAGAAAGATGCCTGTTAATAACTGATGTTTTTCTAATTCAGAAAATTTACACGTTGTCTTCATCAGAAATTTCCTAATTCATTACAAACATTTGTTCTTATAACAATCAAAAAAAAATCTGGACTTGAAAAAAAGTTTTCGCCAAACTAGCAATTTTCTTCTCTACATTCCTTATCGCACTTGGAAGTATTAATTTTCCCATGTGGAACAATTGAAATTTATCTGAAATTCAATGGACATTACTCAGTATGAACTACTATTCCACCTCTTTGTTTGCATTTTTCCTTAATCTGACGGTTTTTAAAATCACTCTTGTTACATTTGTAGAAGGATAACCATCTTTCACGCCAGTTCCGCGTAAAATTCGTTATGAATGCGACAGCTTAAGAACGTCATTGTATAACTTTGTCAAAATTTGTATGTATGTGGAAAAATGTATATATCAAACTTGCTATTGTAGGTTCAACCGAGATACTCTGTAAATCCTCAGGTTCTTACGTTTTCATGATAAAATTTGTCGTCCAATATTTTCTCCACTGAATGTATGAGAAATTTTCTAAATATTCTTGCTTCACGTTTGAATGGATTATGATGATACAGAAACCTAATTCGAGATGTTTTATAGTCGTGCATTTACTCGGAAAATATGGCGTCTTGACATAATCGCAAATGAGCGAGAAAAATAAACGTCAGGTTTAAGGAATGACGAATCATTATTTCAAATCCCTCTCACGTAGATCTCGCCTTCTCATTCTAACGGAATAATGCAGCATTGGATTAACCCCGCTGCTCGGTCGAGAACGGTTTAATGTACTTTTCAGTCTGAAGGATTAAGCGACATTGTTTAAAAGTTTCTGCCATCGGTGCTCATTATTGCATTTCTCAGCACCATATGCACGACTTTTTCTACACGCCCCATTGTATTCTTAATGAGGATGAGTTTAACTGAATTTAACCAATTTGTTTTTTCTAAAGGATCTGAAAGAATTCATTAGATGAAGTTGGACCAGACTGATCCATTTCCACAATGTGCACCCCAAAAAATTCCTTTCATTAAGCCGCGGAATTCGACGTGATATGCGTGGTACGGAATTATGGTGTGAATCAATGAATTTTTTGTCGCAGTCGAACATTCCAGTCCAGTCCTATTTACTTCAAATAGATTTGGTGACTTTAGTCAGGTCAAGTCCGACTTGATGCAGGTCAACTCCGGCTTGATTCAAATGGATTTGGTAATCACATCATACTAAACTGAAGTAGATTCAACTATTTAATTTAGATCGGATTCCACTTGATGAAAGTAGATTCTGCGAGTTGATTCAGGTCAAATCCGACCTGATTTAGGTCTGGTCCGAGTTAATTTATGTAGATTTCGCCACGTAATTCACGCCGCGTCTTACTAAATTCGAGTAGAGTCAACTACTTAATTCAGGGCAGATTCGATTTGATTCAAATAGATTTCGCGACATCTTCCACGTGAGATCTGTCTCGATTCTGATTAGGTCAGCCTTGATTTGCAACTTAATGCAGGTCCCGTCCTACGAAATTCAAGTAGATTCGACTAAATAATTAAGGACAATCGATAATCAAGGATAATCGATTTGATTCAAGTACATTCTGCATTTTGACTCAGGTCGGATTCTACTTGCTTCAACTGGATTTGACGACATGATTCAGATCAAGTATGACTTGATTCAAATAAGGCCCGCCTGGATTCAAGCAGATTCGGAACTTGATCCAACACTGCTGAGAAAAATCGGAAGTTAGATTTACAATAAGAAAATAGTTGAGGCAGTTTGGTGAACGATACGATTTTTTTTTGTATGCGGTACATAACATTATAGTAACTTCACAAGCGTAATTTTAGCAAATGAAAATGCAGTTAAACTAACCAAAGTTCAAAAGTAACCACGACAAATCTATCGTGAATAGAACTATAAAATAGTTGCAATGACTACATTCCATTGTAGTAATTACTTCTCCGGCCATAGTTACCGTAAGCCATGAAAAATTGTTGAGTACTTTTTGACTATAATTCGATGGTGATGGAATATAGTCAGAAGAATCATATTTTTCTTTCAGTGAAGTCGCATCTCAATAAATTCAAGTAAATGCTGCTACTTAATTTAGGTCGAATTCGACTTGATTCAAGTAGATTTGGTGAATTGGTTCAGGTTGCGTTCTACTCAATTCAAACCGATTCTCCGACTTAATATTAGGTGTACAAATTAATAAGGTGCTTCTTTTCATGAAAATCAGAGTTTATTATAAAAAAACAAAAAGACATTTAACGGTCGAAATATTCCCCATTATTTTCGATGACTTTACTCCACCTCACTGGCAACTGACGAATTCCTTCGTGAAAGAAACTTGGCGGTTTTAACTCAATAAATTCATCGATGCTTTTGCGGACCTCGTTGATTGTTTTGATTTTTTGCTCATCAGCTAGGTGGTGTTGAAGAGACCGAAATAGGTGGTAGTCGGATGGGGCGAGATCAGGCGAGTAAGCCGCGTGAGGGAGAACCTCCCATCCTAATTCACAGATAATATCCTTATAGTCGCTTTGGCGACATGTGGTCGAGCGTTGTCATATTGGAGAATCCCTTGTCTACTTCCGCTGCCAGTATATGGCTTTTTTTGCTCCAATGCATCATTCGAATGAATAAGCTGTTGTTGATAAACCTTCGCAGTAAAAGTTTGGCCAGGTTTAAGTAGCTCATAATATATCACACCCTTCATATCCCACCAAATACTCAGCATCACTTTTCTCGCATAGACATTGGGTTTCGGAGTCGACATCGATGGTTCGTCGGGATTCACCCATGATTTTTTGTGTTTAGAGTTGCCGTATAAAACCCACTTTTCATCGCCCGTAATGATTTTGTATAAGAAATCTTTTCTTTTAAATCAAGTAAACAGAGATAGCGTCGTCTCCAGTCGTCGCTCCTTATTTTCGGGGCTCAGATCATGAGGAACACATCTACCCTCCTGTTGAATTTTGCCAAGTTGATATAGGCGATGAGAAATGCATTGTTGAGTCACTCTGAGTTGTAGTGTAAGCTCTGTTTGGCTTTGAGCAAAATTTTCAGCCAAGAGTTGTTCGAGTTCTTCATCGTCGAATTTTTGCGGTTGACCCGGCCGTTCTCGATCCGAAAGATCGAAATCTCCGTCTCTAAACCTCTGGTACCACGTTTTACACGTTTGATGTCTTACAGCGTTTTTTCCAACAGCATTACAAATCATTTGAATAGCCTCGGCAACGTTTTTCTTTAATTGAAATGCAAAAAGAATGTAGTGCCTCAAATGATGCTTATCGACAGACATCGTGGTTACTACTATTTTTTAAGGGTATGTAAGAAGTATTTACTGCTTCGGTAAGTGAATACTACCAACATACAAAATATTGAAGTATTAAGTTTTTGAACGCAATTATAAACCGCGAAATATAGAGGTACCTTATTAATTTGTACACCTAATAATGTGTATAGTCAATTCTTTTTTTCTTTCTTCCAACTGACATTGCATGGTTCTCTGTTTATTGTTTATTCAATAAATTTAGTGCAGTTTTTTGCATCGAAAAGTTAATCAACACAATGAATTTTACCCGTAAAATAGCGAAATCGTTTGCATAGTTTAAAATTTCTGATAAAAACTTTCCCAGTAATTTCATATATGTCTATTTATTTGTTCACCTCATTAAAATGAAAAGTTTCACATCCCTCACTACCGGTCACTCGGGTACCATAATGCACATTAAAAAAAAGTTTTTAATAAAATTCTTCATGAAATAGCGATAGAATATTGTTCCCTGAAAAGTCCACCCGATATAGAACTTTATGAGGATTATAGTTACGACCGTTGACAGTATCGGACAAATATTTTCATCGAGTGCTATAAATCAGGGATCAATATTCATTAAACTACATTTACCGAATATCAAACAAGCGTGAATTCCTATTGCAGTAAATTTAAACCTGAAAATTATTCGTCGATTTTACAACAAATAAATTGTGGGTAAATTTCAAAATCCCAAAATTCACTTAATAATCAACGAAATATTCATGAACATGTTTTTTTCCTCTTTTTCATGCCTCCACCATCGGATTCATCACCACTTCCACAACCCTGGATTCAACAAATTTTTGGTGACAATAATGACACTCAATGCGGTAACGTATAATTCATTGATTCATTCCCTCTCCAACTAACCTGTACATTCACCCGGAAATGAATTCGAAAAAAAAAATCAAAAACTCGGTCACTCATTGGAAACCATTTTGTCGCTCATTCAATCATTCGTCGGTTTCCTCGTTCATTTCATTTTGTTCCCTAATTTTCTTCACCGCTGGACCACTGAAATTAAATACCTCTGGCGATACGTGTAACGCTACTTCAACATTCGTTAATGTTACATATGTTACACTGTTAATGGAATAATTATATTTTCGGTGGGTTAAATCCATTGGGATATTTCGCAATTGAATTCACACGCGGAAATCGATGCATTTAACATTTTACCAATTACCCAATGTGAAATCATCGCGTTGATTCTCTTTTAATCTGATCGTTTATTTTTCATTTCATTCCACTTTTCAATATATTTTTTTTTTGTTCTCGTGGGCCATTTCCATCGAACGACTATGAACACTTTGGCTCATTAAATCTTTAAAATGCTCTCATTATGCTCGGGGTATGCAGCTACTTTATTAGGTACATTAAAGACCTATCAGCGAGCTGCTTGCGATGAAGAAACGATGTCACTGCGGTGTCCCCCGGGCACCTCCATCTCAGTCGTTCATGCACGATATGGGAGGGTCGCTGAAGCAGCCGCTGGTAAATGTAACAATCCGGAATTACCCGCCTCAGTTGCGCCGACTAACGAGACGTGTTTGCTGTCTCATGCCCTCCAGGTATTTATTATTACAAAGAATTTGGATTTTTTCCTTGCCCCATTATTTCAGGTGAGGTAGGAAATATAGTAGTTCAAATTGAGACGCTTGTGTTCCTAAATTTAAGGTATATCCCTAAAAATCTGGTTTGTTTTATGATTGTCACCATTTTGAGGTTAAACATGGCGATTTTCAATGAGTCGAGTTTTGAAAATTTTTTAAAAATTTATTGGTATAAGTCTGCACTAAACATCACGTTGTCCCCAATGAAATTTCTAGTGCCAGCACTACGGCACTACCGGTACGAATACAAATTTTTGAGAATTTTTCACTCAAGAAGTTTTTGTGTGAAAAGAAGAAATTGAAAAACGGCGGAGATTCCCTTATTGTGCGGCCAATTAAGGGTTAAGATATATTCCTGGAAAACAGGTTTTTTTGTGATATCTGACTCAAAAGTGCACTTCTTAAAATGGTTCAGTGTGCGTAAAGCGGTTGTTTTCCGCACGGCGTGCATAAAGTTCACCAGTGTGTGTAACGTAAACTTTATGCATTCGTGCACAAAAACGACCACTTACCTCTACTACCGTTCCAAACAGTGAACTCGACAGGTACCACAAAAAATAGAATGTGTTATACGTGCATATAAAAAAGTGAAACTACGCACTACTGTCGGTGTCAAAAGTAGAGACCACTCGAAATAAACGTCTATAACTCAGTGAAAAAAAATCGTAAAAATATGAGACCAAATACACTGTGTACTATAAGTATTTTGCTTGCCCAATACCGAGTTTCAAGTTTTTAATTTGATTAGTTTATTTATAATCGCTGTGAGAAGCCGAAAAACCCCCCGATTTTCAGGGTCCGTAAAAGTCGGCAAACTTTGAACCGCTAGCAAACGTACGAAAATTTTTTTTAAAAAGTCGTCAATTTTTTCAGAGATTCGTATAACCCTTGAGAAGTCAACCAGGGAAGAAAAAGATCGAAATTGCGATAATTATTCATTTTATTCATAGAAATGTCGACTGCGGCTATTTCGTTGTAGAATTGCCGAGCCGACCTGAAAAAAAAACAATGCATTTTGAGTTCAATGTAAAACACATTCGGTCAATAGTTTTTCAATAAACAATCTCCGTTGATTTTTAAAAAAATCAAGAAAATTTGTCAAAAAAAGTGCTGTTAAAACGATCATAACTCGTTATGGGGTTTATGGGCCCGCTCACCGCCAGTCCCTCAAAATTAAAAACACATGTGCGCCCGGCTACCTTTTTCAGGGGCGTCGATACCAGTTTCAGCCGTTTGGGCCCTTTGGGGCGCCAATATACTATACATTGCTACTTTCCCATTAAAACAAAAATACGAACACGAATATTTTTCTTTTTAATAATTGTATCATTAATTATACGTAGTAATGGGTTTCATCAATATTAGTCATTTGAAACATGTGGCTACAATTAATTATTATTTGTTATTTTTAAATATAAACTCATCCACTGCTCTTAGCATTACCCAGGGTCAACGACGGGGACGTGGCAGTGGTCATGACCCCAAAAATAAATTATTTCCTATATTCGGTCCCAAAATTTTGGAACGAATACTGGAATATCATTCAATTCTTATTCAAAAATTTGCTGTCGTAATGAATTTGAAGTTCATTTTGCAGAACTCATTGATACTTGAATGATCGTATTAATGAGTGATAGTGGTTAATAATAATAATAAGACTACGCTAATGAATTCAATCTATGGGCGAATTCGCCAAATATTGGTATGGTTTTGTACCTTAAAAATTTTAATTTCGTTGAGGCTTTTCACATGGTTTTTCTTATTATTAGGAAGATCCGCAGGGATTTTTTTTTTTCAATTTTTTCCAGTTTTGATATGCTGACTACATCAATTTTTCTATTCCTTGAGTATTTGACGAAATTTTTAGTGTCAGTAGTTATCAATTTTTTAATGGAAGATTTCAAAAATTGAAATAGTTAAAAAAATATATTTTCTAAAATCAATTTTGGACAGAAAGGATCGGAGTGCCACTTTGATTTCTCAGTATGTTTTGTAAAAAAGGTCACTTTGGGTAAGGAGAAAAGAAAATCTGCAATCATGGTTGGGGAAGACGGTACAAAGTGCAATTTGGTTCTTTTTGGCATTTTTAAAGCATTTCCGATGGTGTGAGCTAATTGAAACCATACTCAATTGGAAGAACTGAAAATTTCTATCGGAAGCACATGTCAGAAAATGTGGAAAAAATTTACCTCTACTGAAACCAAAAATTTCGTCAAAAAATCAAGAAACAGAAGAATTGACGTAATGAGTAACAAAACTGGAGAAAAAATGAAAAAAAAGGATTTGGTCTTTTGAATCATAAGAAAACCATATGAGCAGCCTCGACAAAATTAAATTTTTGAAGATACAAAACTATACCAATATTTGGCAAATTTTCCTCTATATTGTTTTGCAGGAAGAAAATGATGACTTAACATTTTCAAATTCATTATTCAAGTGAATCTTTAAATCAACAGTATCGCAGAACTCCTTCTAAAACATTTTTAGAACCGCATATAATCATTACTTCATTTTTGCGATCATGACCACTGCCATGTCTCCACCGTTGAACCTGAGTGAAATCATTATTAGAATATTAATATTACAATAGAATTACGTAATTTTCCCTAAAGTAAAATAATTATGGGTATGCTCGGAAACATATATATATTTATATGTATGCTAAGATTAGATAATGATTAAAAAAAAAATATTCGTGTTTGTATTTTTGTTTTAATGGGAAAGCAGCAATGTACAGTATATTGGCGCCCCAAAGGGCCCAAACGGCTGAAACTGGTATCGACGCCCCTGAAAAAGGCGCACATGTGTTTTTAATTTTGAGGGACTGGCGGTGAGCGAGCTCATAAACCCCATAACGTGTTATGATCGTTTTAAGAGCACTTTTTTTGACAAATTTTCTTGATTTTTTTTAAAAATCAACGGAGATTGTTTATTGAAAAACTATTGACCGAAAGTGTTTTACATTGAACTCCAAATGCATTGTTTTTTTTTCAGGTCGGCTCGGCAATTCTACAACGAAATAGCCGCAGTCGACATTTCTATAAATAAAATGAATAATTATCGCAATTTCGATCTTTTTCTTCCCTGGTTGGCTTCTCAGGGGTTATACAAATCACTGAAAAAATTGACGATTTAAAAAAAATTTTTTTCGTACGTTTGCTAGCGGTTCAAAGTTTGCCGACTTTTACGGACCCTGAAAATCGGGGGGTTTTTCGGCTTCTCACAGCGATTATAAATAAACTAATCAAATTAAAAACTTGAAACTCCGTATTGGGCAAGCGAAATACTTATATTACACAGTGTATTTGGTCTCATATTTTTACGATTTTTTTTCACTGAGTTATAGACGTTTATTTCGAGTGGTCTCTACTTTTGACACCGACAGTAGTAACTCCATATACTATTTCATCATGTATGAAAAGTCAGATTTTGCGCTTGCGGATGGTGTGTGAAATTTTAAGGGTAATTTTCTAACAGTGTGAGCGCAACGCTGAAACCAAACGCGGCATCCATCCGGAAGCCAATGATATAAATAATCATGGCCGCGAAAGCCTCAAAAATAATAGTAAGTATCACTATGCAACGTAGTAATTATCCCCATGTCAATAAGACCTATTACCGTTGAAGAGCTTACAAGGCCCCATAGTAATCATTCCGATGTTCTATGGTAGCCATGGTCATAGTAATTCTTACTTCACTTGAAGAATGTTCACTAAGTTGCTAATTTCGACATGGAAATTTTTATCATTTTATTTTTACCGTGCATGTACTTGACAAATTTTAATTTAAAATTTTATTTTGATTGAAGATTTCTAATTTTAAATATTTTTTATTGTTTTTTATTTTTTCTATTTCATTGGTTTTATCGAAGTAATTCTCGATTTGAAACCCCTCCTCTAGCCTGCCTCCCCTCCTTTCTTTTCTCTTCTCATTGTTATCTGCGGTATCATGGTCGTCTTACTCTTAGCTGTGCCCCATTCGAGCTAGGACTGCACGGGAAACCATGTAAAACCCCAGTCGCACAGCCGGCCGATTGTGCAGTGCCCTAATATATCCATCTGTCACACTGACTAGATGGAGACACAAGGCCACTACACCGTATCTACCGCCCGCAATTTTTGTGCGAGCAAGGTGTTCCTAAGCGGTCACCCATCCAAGTACTAACCCAGCTCAACGCTGCTTAGCTTGGATGTCCGCCGGAGCAACACCTCACCAACCTAACCATTACAGTCGGTCTCTAATTTTAAATAAAAAAAAAAATCGTAGAAACCCTTCAGCCCTGCGATTTCAAATTCCCATGTTCCCTCTCGTTATCCCAAAAGGTATTGATATTGAGCCAGAGTAGGCTTCAGCTTGCGTCGAGAGTTTCGGGATTCGTAAAAAATCATCTTCATCACTGATATTTGAAACCATGCCCTCATGGCCATTAATTCTGCCGGCGGTGAAGCCTGAAGCGCACACGAATTGATGTGATACATTACGTTGTACAATACCATTATACGATATAATGACTGACTTCTTTTGCGGATCACGTCTGAAGGTGATTTTGTCGATTTCTTTTGATCCAAAGTTCGTTTCACCGAGAATGGTATTCTTTGAATACTCGGAATGCTTGAAATTGACATATTCAAATTGGCGCTGATGTTTTCTCGAAAATTGCGACGACTCCATATCGTTATTCAGGCCATCATATCAACATTTTAGATAAAAAAATCAGAGTTACTCTTTTCTCTCATCGGATATGCACTATAGAAGGATGCATTTATTGTTAACGATAATTGTTAACCATCAATGAACAGCACAATTAAAATTTAATGAAAAAATATCTGTTTGTGGAAGATATTTTACGATTCGTTCGGTAAAAAACACCTCTATGGATGCTAAACTTATCCTCCTGTGCAGTAAAATTTTCCACACTGGCAGGGTATTTTTCTTCTTGCGCACATCTGAAGTTCATGGGGACGAGTGGAACTCAAATTTACTGCTAAATTTTCGATGGATTTGGGAGGTGTTTTTACTGAGCGTGTGATAGCGAAATAAAATGAACACGTTAAACTAAAATCACATTTATTCGTGGGTTTTAGCCCCTCGTTCCAATTCTATTTACACTGAGTCGGTTGTAATTTATATTAATTTGTTGAATATTACTAAATAATATCATTTAATTTACTTGAAACTGTACTGATAATTCTGAGGGGCAACTGACTCCCAAATGTCATATGTGCTTATTATCGTATGGATTCAGAAAGTCCATTCGTTATAGTTTCAGATACTTCAGGCCAAGAATCAATAGTTTGCAAATCTTCAATATATGTTGGTTGTTTAGTACAGATCGTTCTAAACTGGGTAATGGTAGACTTCAGCGAGTTAGGGACGAAGAAATAACGAGAAGTACTAATCATCGACGTAGGAACCCTTTGCAAAGCGAGAAAAAGTATTTTGTGAAAGAATTCAAGGAAATCGATATCGGTGATTGGTGTTTATTTCAGGAGGAAAAATATCACACTTGTTCATTAAGGTATGTGCTGATTTTCGCTTATTCAGAAAAGAAAACTGCGAAGCAGGGAGTTTTCGAGCGAATATGTTCGTGTCAGTGCACGGAGAGAAATTTTTGGTAAAAATTAGGCTTCCGTTCTATAAAAGTGTATCATGAGTCATCGTTTTCTCATTTCTATCGCGAAATTTAGTAAATATGAATTATGAATATATGATGATCAAATATTATTCTACGTTAGAGAAATTTTATTCTGATGAAAATAAAAATTACCATGCCGGTAGGGTAAAATTTACCCTACCGGCTTTTAAGTCATCTACATAAAAATTATTGGACTGGAAGCATAAAATTTATTATGCGTCAGGATAAAATTTCTCTAACGTAGAATAAAATTTGCTCATCATATATTAATTGTTAATACACTAACGCCGCCGCGGCCGCAAGCGGCCGCGACGTTGATGCTCGTTTATTATGCCTTTTTTTTATTGTTCCTTTTAACAATTAATGATTCATCATCGTTCCATTATGTTGAGTGTTAACACGCCCGAAAAAATTTAATAGAAATTCCTAGTGAATTCGCTAGACAATTCTATTGTATTTCTACTGAACTCAGTTTTTGGCCGTTTCCATCGAAATGTTCAATAGAACTTATTCTATAGAAAAAATCAATAGAATTCTATTTTTCTATACAACTTATTCTATAGAGATATTTTCAGCTGTACTACCCCAAGACCTTCAAAATTGTCGGATATTTCCCGAATGTTTTGTTGCATAGCAACGAGAGGGATCAGTTTTGCAGATTAAAATTTTTACTGCAAAGCTGATCCCGATCGTTGATATGCAGGAAAACTTGAGGGAAATATCCGATGAATTTTGAAGGTCGAGGGGTATTCGGAGGACAATTTCTTCAATTCTGATTTTGACCGATCAGGGTGCAGTGTGTTCGGGGTTACGGGTTAAATCAGAATTGAGGAAATTGTCTGTGGAATTTCCTTGGCTCACATTCTCTAAGTTTTTTTTTGTTTGATTTTCTTGATGAAAAGAAAAGAAAAAATAGAGTGAAAAAAACTCAGCCGAGGAAATTTCATAGAAAATATCTCAATAGAATAAGTTGTATAGAAAAATATATTTCTATTGAATTTTTCTACAGAATATTTTCTATTTGACGTTTCAATAGAAATAGCCAGAAGGTAATAGAAAGTTCAATAGAAATCCAATACAATTGTCTAGAGAATTCGCTAGGATTTTCAACTGAATTTTTTCATATGTGAAGATTAATGGTAACAATGCGTCTCGGTTAATCAATTGTTTAACCCTCTATTGTGAAAGTCTGCCTGAGTAGTACTTTTTTTGAGAATTTTTGTGCAATTGTTGTAAAAATTCGAGGTATTTCTCAAATTCTCCTTTCTCATTTCAATCAGAGTGCAGTAGTCAGTCACGTGACTTCTTCACATCAATTTTGTTCAGGAAATTCTGCCTTTATTTTCAATTGTTTTCCCATTGTTTATCCAGAAATACTAGAATATTTGAGAACTTTATCAATTTTTCTTTAGAAAACCTCGTAATTGTTTTGAATTCTTTGGAAAACTCCCAAATTATCCTACATTTGGATGAAAAAGCCGACGATTCTCTAATTTTTGAGGGAACTTGCAAATTTCCTTGAAGTTTCTATAAATCATTCTCTATTCACCTTTCCAGTGATGAATGTTATAAAGAAGCTACAATATATATTCATTAATGAATGAATTAATTTCTAAAAAGGTTCTCTTAATGAGTGCTAACATCGGGTATAGGACCTACCCTAAAATTTTCATATTCCTAGTGTCAATAGTTTCGGATTTGCATTATTATTTCAGACAACCTTTTCACATTTCTAACGCAATTGCGGCTGTGATATTGGTGGTCCTTCCATTATACCCTTTTTTCCGTGTCAGATTCAATATTTCTTATTTCGATTCATTGTTAGCTGTGAAATTTATTCATTAGCTGTGAAATTTTCATATTGCAATGAATGATTTTCTCATTGAATGAGATTTTGATCATAATTACAATCAAATTTCTTCTTGAATAAAATTCAGAGAGTAAAGTGCTGGAATTCAATGTTTGGTGATACTCTGGTAAAGGTGTGTGCCAACACTGTTATAATTTTTTCAAATCAGTTCACTCGGTAGTTCAATTAATCTGCTGTTTATATTATCAACACAATTTCGTGCTTAGAATATCGTCACCTCATGTTCTTAGCACCGAATAAAAAATTGAAACTTAAAAGGACAACTTGACTTCTCCATACTTTCTTATGAATTTAAAATTCATGTTAATGGTTCAGATAATATTTCGTAAATATCATCATTTTTGTTCTCTGCTGTTATGGAATATTGAGTCATAGATTTTTATTCATAATCGAATTTTTTAATTTAGATATTATTATTATTCTTTCAAAGTAAAACAATAGATCATAACTTTCACTGTGTTGCATTCAGATTCTCCTATACTTAACGTAAAAAATGTCGGATAATCTGATAATTCTGGCTATTGATTCTAATCAACGTTATTTGGAGAAAATTTTAGTAAACTCAACATTAAGGAAATTGAATTATTCTATTTTCCTCTGATCTAAATGATTTGGATAATTATAATTGGTTTATCAATCGAAAATACAGAGAAATTAGGTACAGAATATTCATGTCTTGAATCAGAATTTAAAAGTAGCTTTCTATCTTCATGCTGTTGAGAAATATTGAATATCTCAATCTGAATTAAATGTCTCTGTCCTAAAAATTACGAGTGAATTGTCCATGAAATTTAATTTTTTTTTCACCAATAGACTAATGATATGATTGAAAAATCGCCATTTTCGAGGTTTTTTCATATGAATAATTCTATAATAATCCATTTTCCATTCTAAGAATAATTTTTCCTGAATTGTAATGAATTTTTCCGATTTCAGAACTTCACCAAAAAACAATTTCATGCAAAAAATTATATTTTTGGAAGGTTGAACTATTTCCATTATTTATTTCTAAGAAGAGAATGTTAAAAAACGCAAGTTTGTGGCATTCCCTTCGAAAACCGCTGCTAATCCATGCTTTATTTTCGATCTTCTTCTAGCCAATTCAATAATGATTGAAAATCTTTACATAAAAAGGAGTCCGACTTTTTTTTTCATGGAGAAAATTCAATATTCTTTGATTTTGTGGTAAGGTGAATGTTCCGGTAGCTAACTCTTTAAGGAAGAGTCGATGAAAGAACGTACATAAAAATAAATTCGGTTATATTGATCATAGAGGAATTATTCTAGAGGATTATTCAACTTTATTTGACCGAAAACAATTATTTTTAGCTATAAAAAAATTAAACAAACATCAAACTAAACGAATTCATTATGTAAGAGCTATGTCCTAGTAGTTGAATCCAAAAAATGTCCATGTCCCAATACCTGAATCCCCATGTCCCAGCAGTTGAATTACAAGTTATTGCTACGGAAAGCTACACTTAATAATAAATATCGTTTATTAAATAATAGATTGGTACGAATATTATGACATATGGATCATCATCATGACATTATGCAAATAGAAGAAACATTCAGTAAGTTTCCTCAATAAAATAACACTTTTCAGATTCCAGTCGGTAGGTGTGCAGACTAAAACTTCTCTCTAGAGGAAAAATTTAGTTTGAAGAAAAAAAAAATTCTGATTATTTTATTCACGTGCACTGAAGGATTTTCGATAGTTTTATTCCCCCTGGAGCATAAGGCAGCACCGGCGTCCTGTCTATCCCATAAGAGTGCCGTAAATGATAATACAGCACTCTCATAGCCACATTATAACGGTAGATATAACTCGTAATTGCATACGTCGGACAAGCCGACAAAAGATACATCAGAGTTTCCGGGGACTGCTTGCAAGCCCGACATCGAATGTCTGGAACTTTGTGATGATTGATAATTTTCAAATAATTATTTTATTTGAATTTAACATAAGTTGTAATTTACTTTTAATTCTCGAGCACCAGTTAATTTATTTAATTTATTTTCGATCTCAATAAACCGGTAAATTAACAAATCCGGTTTATCCGTCCATTTTTCTCCTGGTTTATCTCAAGGGGGAGGGAGGACGATACTCCCTACGTTTAGCCTCCCCGAAATCAACACAACACACAAAGTATATTTTTTACTCATTCAGATATATTTAATGAATGATAATAAACTCAAACGATAAATGAACATCTTTAAATAACAAAAATAAACTGATAATAATTGGACAAGATCCGCGAGCTCACGACTGACTACTCGACAAGAAATTGACTCGACTTGATTTTATACAGAAATAATAAGAATGACAATTCTGACCTCCTTTGTTCCTCGACTGTTGACCATAGCTGACTCTACTGACAAAATAGGCTTAACTGAGACTCAATTAATTACAATAGGATCTGGAATTGATATTCCCTTAATAATGACTCGACTGTGACTGTGACTGAATAGTTAATAATAATTTCGAAGACGACGAAGACTGCGACGAAGACTGTCCGTTCTTGGTGATACCTGCCGGTGTTCTCCCAGAGGCAACGTGCTTGCTTGCACGCGGTGGCTACCTCGGGAGATCGCGGCAACGTTAGGGTTCCTACCCGAACTCTGGCCAAACAGTGGTGCCGCGTCGCGGCTCCAATTTAATTCTTACAACGACTATGATGAATCCGAGGTTCTTGGAACCGTTAACCCGCGAAATTCCCGGAACCGTCGACTCGCGAATTCCCGGAACCGTCGACCCACGAATTCCCGGAACCGATGAATCATCGTCCTCGCTCCAGACTCCTCGCGTACGTGGTTACGGCCTCCATTTCGTCGTCTGGAGGTATCCTCGTCCTCGAGGAATAGGACCTCGATCGCTGAAGCTGATAGGCGTTCCTTCAATCCTCATTGTCGTCTTCCCGACCCTGAAGAGATATTTCTTCAGGGTGACGACAATGAGTCTCCTCGGGCAAAAATGAGAACCGTCAGAACCTCTCCAATGAGGTTGCTGACGACTTTCCAGGGGTTTTCCTCATAGGAAGAAAGGGTGGAGAGACACTGACATGACGTCATTCGCATTAATTAAAATTACTAATTATGTCTGACTAAGAGGTCGTCACAACTTGCAACCCCATAACACGACTTCGATAGATTAGGGTGTTTACCACACCATCCTGGCAGGCACAAATGAAACCCTCAGTTTCGGACATCAAGCCCGCTGACTTCAAGAAAGAGAATGTCAACTGGACGGAGAGACCCTGCTCTTCCACATGGCGGAAGAATACGCCATGCATGGGCCTATCAACGAGCTGGTGGAACAAGGTGGACTGCTCCGCCGCCTTGATGGTCGCTCTACACCGAAATTTGACCATGAAAGCTAATGAATCACCAGCCAACTGACCATCTCGGCCACGACGAAATTCCAAACCGAGGGACGCCACTGCGGTAGCTGCTGCCTTATATAGGAAGGCTTGAACCCCAAGCAGCTCATGATCATGCACGAACTCCAAGTGCGGATCCAAACCATTCATAACGTCACAAGCTAAAACGAGGGCTAGATGATCATGTGCTCTACTCTAATTCTCTTCGATTTTTTTTTTAATTGTAAGAGAATTAGAATTTAGAGAAAAAAAATTTCCGCTTCACCCAGCCGGGAACCGAACCCGGGTTACCCGGGTTATCCCAGATACGCGCCGGGCACTCTTACCGACTAAGCTACCGGGAACCACAGAAATTCACTCTCAAATTCACCTCATACACCGCCTAACCTCCTTCAGGCATTAAAGAATTCGAAGAGAATTAGAATTTAGAGAGAAAAAATTTCCGCTTCACCATTATTATTATTATTATTATTATTATTCTATCCTTCCCCTCTTCCTTCAACCCTGAGAGTTTTTGCAAATACGCCTCCCTCCCCCTCTTTTCAACAGCTGGTTCAAGCTTGGCTCAACCCTGACTCATCGGGCATTGGAGGACAACCGTGGACCTTAATTCAGCCATTGGCTGAACACTGGCTTAACCATTGGCTAAATTATGGCCCACGCTTGCCTACCAACACTCGGCAAGTCGAGGTTGAGTCAAGCTTGGGACGGTTGTTGAAGCTCGGCGAGTCTTCCCTTGGGAATTTTAATACCGAAGTACACGGAGAGAAAAGTCGGGGAAAAATTCTAGTGCTCGGCACCAGAAACGAGACGCAAACTGCCGAACTCCCATATTTTAATCGACATAAGTATAAAAATTCTAAATCAGCACGGAAATTTTGCTGTAAGTTAATCAATTTTTACAAAGGAACACGAGAAAAATTCTAGAGGTGGCACTAGAAAATTTCCCGGTGTGTCAATTTTGTGGGGAATTCCGTAGAAAATTGTGGGAAAAACTTCATTAATTCTTGGTAACATTAAAAATTTTATTGTGCAGTTGGAGAATTTTTCTAGTGCTAGCACTAGAATTTTTGCCATTCTTCCTATCCTCGTACGTGTTCGCGCGACATCGGCAACGTTCGGCTCGCCGAAATGAGTCGAACAGCTGCACTCGGAAGTCCCGAGTAGAGACTTACAAATGACGTCTTCAACGTCGGGTAACGCTAGCGCGTGTTCTGCAGAATTATGTGATAATCAGGGATTACTGGGCTTATTTTTCTCTGAAAGTGTGATTAACCATATCAACTTTGTGGGAAAAAAAAGTGTGAAACAACCGGTCGTAGAAATTGTTGAAAATTACTGACATTATTCAGTGATGACGTTTTAAGATAATGTAATTCCCTGTAATCGTGGAACAAACGCAATAAAAAAAATCTATAAAAATTATTTGTTGGCATAAGGCTCATTTTTGTTGATACTGTATTACATTAACTTAAATAACGTTGATGTTATTAATCAATAATTAAGGGGAAAAAAACAAAAATTGTGGCCGGGGAAAATTTTTTTGTCTGTCGAGTAATTTTTCGTTTGCCGATAAAGAAGATTTCGTGATGAAACGTCAAATTTTCTAGTGCCGAAGAGGAAATTTTCATATGCTGGCACATGCGCCTCAATTCTAGTGCAGCACTAGAATTTTTCCCGGAATTCTCCCACAATAATTCTCTGACTTTTCTCTCCGTGTATGTATCTCCATGCTACACACTTCCCAACACCTAATAGTTTCCACATCTGCAATAATCTCTAACATAAACCAACACTGGAAGTACCATCCAAAATTGCCACTAATGAGTCCAATTTTACAAACTCCGAGGATAGAAAACTCGAGGCATTTGCCAATGATTGTTGACCCGAAAAGAATCTCGTTACTCCGACTAGATGGTGGTGTAAGCCATATCGGATTACCTGAAGCTCACATTTTAACAACCGTTGTAGTTGAAGACGAAAAAGAGGTGGAAATATCAGTCCTTGGAGGAATTTTCTATTGAATACGAAATGAATTGAAATTTTTTCCACTAGAATAAAAGAAATACCCGGACAAAGGGAATATATGATGAATTCACAAGTTCAATCATGATTTTTAGTATTCATGTCCATTCTCTATTCACATTTTTTGCATTTTCTCCGTTATTGAAATTGATCTCACTCACTGTCTGCTGCATGAGCTTCTCGTTAAATTCAACATGTAACTGGGGATTTTTCGAATATTTTGAGGAACATATCGGAATAAATCTTTCATTAGGATACAGGATATACGGAAAATGCTTGTTGCAATTTTTGTAGTCATTTCGTTTTAACGATATTGCCAGCTGGTTCCGATTGTTTACTCTGTCAGTATTCACGGGGGTATTCATAGAAGTGCTGTAGCCGCTAATAAATTGTAAACAGCAATAATTTGAAGAATACATCGGTGCAGAAACACAAGAGGATTCCCCGTCATTAAGCTGTTACAGTGAGATGGCCTTTTTTATGTTTCTTCCCTCCATTTCATATGCTCATTGAAACAGTGCGAATAGACTCCAGTTAAGTCGTTGAGTGTAACGGGAAACAAGTAGATAATTGCATGTCTTCACAAATGAGTATAATTATTGTTGCTAATAAATTAGTAATTTGGTTTCGAATGGGTAGGGTAGCTATGGTGCATGCACCGTCCACCTACGGGAAATGAGTCTTTTTTGCCAGCCTCGCACTCTACATGAAGTCATAAATGGTTAGAATAGGTTCTTCGAGGTGTTCACTCGAAGATGTGAAGAGGACTGATTTTTTAGTAACATTAAACATATTGAATTATGTAATTCAATTGCCATCGGCCAGTGAGCGATAGAATGGAGCTCTGAGGGTATGCCCACCTTGTTTTGATGACTTTTTTTTTAGCAATGCCGACCAACTGTTATAATTTTTTCTATTTTTCATTCTTCGTTTCCATTCTTTGGCTCCATTTTGAGAAAGATTTCACGTGAATAATAATAAATTATCCTGAATTAACCCGATCTTCTAGTGGCCACCGACTGCCCCAAACAATCGAGCTATCACTCGATCCCCCTCAAGCTGCAGAGTCTAACAATTCTATGGAAACCCTGCGCGGCATTACAGTAGGACTGCTGTAATTTCGAGCCGGGTATTTTCGACGGGCGGAGTCACTGCATCCCCACTCTCGCGCTTTCAGAACCCATTCCTTCCGTTTACGAAATGGCTCCATCATTTCCCGAGCATAGCCCTATGCGCCCGAGTGTTTTCCTAACCTCAATCATCGGAAAAAATGACAACGCATCAATTCCGGAGAAAAAATAATTCACAGACAATAGAAGTGAAACCGAAGGCGATAAGTGAACTCGAAGCAGGGACAGTTTCAGGGAACCAAGTGGCTCCGAAGACAGAGAGAAGCATAATGCGTTCTCTCTCTTAACTCCCCACTACGCACACTTGGCCAATGAAAGCTCGGCCGACTATTTTTGAGTTCTCGGAATTCGTTCCCCCGTCGGTTAGAAATTATAGGAGTCCTACTGGTCCCATAAACGCGGAGGCTGATAAAATAGCCAATAATAACTGATGAAGATATTTTTCTCTTATCGAAAAGGTCGCAATGCATGTTGAAACGAATAACGAACATATATTTTGCACTTCATTCAGTTATAGGGTAACTGAAAATTTGAAGAATCTTAAATTTTGGGGTCGAAATATTTTAAGAATTCGGTAAAAAGTGATTTGAATTTTTTTAAACGATGTTTCCGCACAATTTTCATATTTCCATGATTACTTTACGAATGATATTAATGATATAAAAAAAAACAGACGGAAAGATAGATAAGGTCTTGAGAAATCATTTGCCAATTCTACGTACAACTTCTTGCACTCCTGACGTCTTTGGTTAGCGTCAACATGAGAACAGCTTCAACCAATTTCCACCTCCTCGTGCTGAATGAAGCACGAAATCCAACAGCAGTGCATTACTGTGGAGTCTTTAGCATCAGACGGAGGAGAAAAAAATTCACACAAGTACGAAGGGTGAATTTGACGCCAAGTCGGATGCGGAATTGCCATCATAGTGCAATTCCGTGCCAAAGATTTTACGTGTCTGAATGTAATGCATTTTCACGGCCGTAAAAAAATTGTTCCAGTCTTCGCAATGGAGCCATTCCACTGTAATGATTAATAAACACATTTGTGAGAAAGGTTTTCCAGAGGGAAATCTGGAAGATTAGTAATTTCGATTGAATGAAACTGGCACCTATGAAGGGAAAGTTGGTGAATTTCAACAACTATTTCGTTAAAAAAAAAAAAACTAGTTGTTAAACTTCACCAATCATTTTCTTCGTGTACATTTTTTCAATTCGCAAAAAAAATTATTTGATTGAAATAAATTATTTTTTTCGGTTTAGGGAGCGCGGCCTCCTGTTTGCTGGGTTCACTCCCCCCCCCCCCCCCCCC